>NW_023614518.1:0-60001 GCF_013339695.2 Rhipicephalus sanguineus
CGGCGTGACAGGCATGACGCCGGTGGCGCCTCAAGCAGAGAGAAAACGCCTCGCCCGTCTTTCGAGGGCGAAGAAGCATGAGGGGACAGCGGTGCAGGGTGGGGCTGCGGGAAGGGGGGGGGGAGGTTGCTGCGTTTCTCGAACAGCAACAGCAAATTTTATCTTGAGGTCGCGGTCGCGAGCACTGACGCACGGACGCTATCACGACGGGCACATATAGACGGCTCGTATACCCGTGCACGTGTTGCGCTCGAAACGACACACAAAGTGAAACCTGTTTCACTCACTCGAGCGGCCGTATCTCACATACTAATGTTCTTTAGAGTTACACGCGATCTGATCCAAAAGGTTTAGCTGCTAGCCCTAGTCGTTATACCATTCGCTTGTTGCTAAACCATTTGTTGCTTCGCCCTGGCGGCGAAGCTGGGATTTTGAATGTGTAAACATTTCGGTGCCAACTGAACGAAAATATTGTCCTTCCGTCTGCCTCTCACATAATACGATCGCTGCTACAAAGAAAAAAATTCTGATAGCTACGCACTAGAGGTGCGAGCACAAGAAACAGCGGGGCTGGTGGCGTTCCCCACCTCATTTGCCGCCTCCCCACCCTCGCCCCCTTTTCCACCCCCTCGCTATGCTATACTATAGAGGACTATGCTGTGTTTCACTTTGCTGGGTAGCCCAAACTTGGTGTGGGCTACCCAGCGAGGTATTTTTTTTTTATTTCTTCTCCTCCTGCATACCCCTTCCCTTCTCTCCTATTGTCCTTCCTCCAACGCGTTGGCAGACGATGCGAAATGGCATTTGATAGAGACCTTTCATAATGATGGTAGTTTTTCTTAACACCTCGCAGCGAACCTCGAGCCTAAACCATGTAAAAAGAAAATAATTTTCACTCCGGTTCTTGGGTTTGGATCCGCGCCCTCACGCTGCGAAGGCGAGAGTCTTAACCACTACGCTACGCATTCTTCAACAGCGGAGCTGTCTAAGCTCGGCGAATCCCCCGTTCGCGTTCGCGAAAGCTATGGTCATCATGCGAGCACGCGGTCCCGCACTGCACCATTTTGTCCGGCGGCGGATGCAATAGTTCGGACAGCCGAAAAAACGAGCACATAGAGAGAGAGAGAGAGAGAGAGAGAGAGAGAGAAAGGAATAGATTGAACGACAGACGTAGAGAGAAGTAAAGGGAAGAAATAGAAAAAAAGATAGATACACACAAAAAAGAAGCAGATGGAAAGAAACAGACATCAAAAGGGATGGAAAATAGAGAGATCAAGACAGGATAAGAGAGAGAGAGAAACAAAGAGAGAGAAAGAAGTAGAGAGATAGAAAGAAAGAAGCAAGACATAGGACAAGAGAGAAAAAAGGAAATACATAAAAGAAAAGTTGAAAGAGCAAGAACGAGAGAGAAAGATAAAGACGTAGAGAGTAAGAAAAATTAGAAACAAACAGGGACAAAAATAGAGAGAAAAAAACACTGAGAGAAAGTGAATGTGAACGACAGCAAGAGAAAAAATCAAGAGAGTAAAGGATGGCCGGCGAGCTGCGTTTTCTCCAGCCCTGCAGCTCTAGTGCTAGCTGCTGCATTTTTTTAAACACAAAAGTGTTTTATGCCGGGGTCCACCATGACTTTAGTGACGAATTTCCGTCACGGATATGATGTTCATAAAAATGGACGCTAACGGATGTGAAAGAAAAAAAAAGTAAGGAAACGTATTTACGACCTCTTGCTCCGTGACGATAAGCGCCCAGCGCTCGACCAACAAAACTAACGAAGCAGATGGACCACACTTCACAAAGGCCCCTTATATCTCTCACACATTTTCTCTCGGACAGCTCTTTCTGTTGACGGCGGTACACGGGGCGTAGCGGTGCCCTCTCTGAGCGGTTCAGTGAAGTGATGCGGCAGGACACTAGCGACGACGCAGTGAAAACATGGCGTCCGAGATTATGCGCCGGCGCGCAATACAGAGGCCACTGGTAAAGCGTCTCAACACCATCGAAAAAACTGGCCGCACTAGAATCGGGGAGGTGCCCTAGACACCGTTACGTTCTTTGCCTTTCGCTTCGTGTTATCGTGTGACGGCTCCTTGTCGGAGTAGTGCACCTTCCACATGCTCTAACGGTGTTTCCCCAACGATTGTTTCGAGTGCGATAGCACCGACTAATAAAACTCCTGCAGCAAGCGCTACAGAAAGGCAACAATATTAACGGCCGAATGTCATGCCTAGTTTCAGTGAGACAGAGGCCAGCTAGACGTGGAACGTTTAAGCGCGTGCGCGGTTCAATCTGTCTCCCGTGTTGCTGATCTGTCTCCCGTGTTGCTGAAGCGCAGTGTGGTGGGGTAACGTACCCTTGCGCTCATGCGTACACTATCACTCGGGACCGTACAGAGTGCTGTTTCTCTCCTTAATTGACGGTGCTTTCAAGAAGCGCATATCGAGTACCAGTGTTTGTCATGTGCTTTTTGATGTCATATTTTCACGGGACTCACGATACGCTGTGCACAGGTATGTGTTAAAAACATCAGCTACCACAACGGTTAAATCATGATTATGGGCGTTAATCTTCGCGATCGAGATATGCCACAAGGCTTCAACGTGGATGCATCCACGTCAAACGATGCTATAGCTGCCAGTAAGGTAGAGAGGTGGGCGAGTTTCAATTGATACATATTGTAAAAAAGTGAGCGCGAACATGACGGAACACAAGAATTGAAGGACGCAATAAAGCGCTCGTACTGTGTCCTTCTATTTCTGTGTTCCGTCCTCTTAGTGCTGGCTTTGTTATAGTATATAGCTGCCAAACACCAATATACTTCGTACAAGCTCTCATATATCACTCGCAATAAGAACTACTTCTGTGAAGACACTTTTCACCTTCGTGTTATACCGATTCTTATGACGGAGGGATCATCCATGTTTTTTTTTTCTTCATTATTGGACTGCTATATGAATCCACGCTTGAACGATGTGGACGCATACGACCGATATGAATGCATTGTGCCAGTGCTTCAGAAAAAATGCAGCAAGATAACTCTTTATGAATGCTTGGTTGAATTTCGTGGATGTGGAATGAAAGCCCTCTGTAGGACAAAATGTAAAGACGACACGGAGGATTGTACAAATAAGGAAAATTCAAAATTTCAAAAATTTTGATGTCGAACATACGTGTCAGTGTTCGCGGGACGTGCGTGCCACGGGACAGCAGTGCAGACGCTGTTGGGAGTGCACATGCACGAGCTAGTGCTAGAGAGAAGGTCAGACGCTGACTATTGTTATAGAGATAATGCCAGGCCGCATACCGATGCTGCCCGAAAACGGCTTTCGAGAGAGGGCGCCTACGTACAATAAAGCGCTATGCTAAAGCTCCCCTTATGCAACTCTCAAAGCAGATTCTGCGTGGAATCTTTAAGTGCGTAGCACTTTAGAGGGCTGGCTTGTCGTCCATCTGTTGATCTCATGTAGAGTAATCACGCCCAAAACAAGTGGACAATACAGGCCTAAAAGAGGGCTAGCACTGCTAAAAACTGGGCTAAAATAAACGAACAAGGTCTGAAATCGTATTAACTGAAGTCAGCAGGAAGTAATCACACCAACTACTTTAAAATCGCTAAAAACGCTCCAAAGACATGCGGCTGACACCGGCAATGCGCGAGAGGGTGCCACCGCCTTGTTATGCGAGCGATGTGAACAGGACCCGAATGCGTGTCGCGTTTTACTCTTGAAGGCGAAGCTAATGGCTCCTCCAAGTTTTTGTCTTATTTCAGGAAATAAATTGTAGGGAAGTGTAAACGATGTGTGGAAAACTTTTTCACCTCTCTTTATTACGCATCACTGCAAATAAAGAGTGCCACGATGCTTTCCTTATGCTGTCCACAAAACAGAAAAAAACGACAAAAAAGGCAAATAAGGACCAATTATCAAATGTTTCCGCACCTTGGCTCGTATTATGTTTCACACATAAACTTCAAAAAAAAGCGTCCAATAAAGAAGAAAGCATTTTTTACATTCCAGGGAAATATCACTTCGGCCTGCGCGAAACAACGCATTGATATTAATTTATTTGAAAAAGCTCATTTTCCAAAAATAGAGTGAGGAGCTTCCGAAAAATTTTATGACAGTGTCAGATGCTAGACCATATATGTCATTGAAAACATGGTTTCAATATAATATGTCGTCATTTGTTCACAAAATAGAAAGGGCCAGAATGGCCTGTGCTGGGCGTGGTGGCTTTAGTGCTTTTGCTGGTTTTCTATCAGCTTGCACTGTGCATAAGTGTACCGTGTTAATTATTTTACTTCAACAAAACATCGCTCTAGTAGCTTTTCCTCCATAAAATGTGATCTCAGACTTTTTATGTGTCTATCGTGTGCGGAGGTAGCTCTCGCCTTCTAAGACCATAATTAGCATGTGTAACCGTTTACGTAAGACCGTACATTACGATTATCATGCTCTTTTTTTTCAGCGGCGCTTATTATATGCGCAGATGAAACCAGGGCAATGGTATTTGTGCCGTATAGGGAAGAAATTGAAAAGCCGGCTGAGTGAACCAACAGAACAACTAAATCCAACTGGCCTGCCGACCGGACTAAAAATGCATATCTCTAATATGCATTGAAATAAAATATTGAGACTATATATTTCATGTGCCGCTTGTGTTTGTTTATTCATTTGTTTATGTTATTTTTATGTTTATTCATTTCAATCACCAGACCCAGATTTCATGCTCGGTCCGCAATGCGAATGAAAACGCAACCTCAATTAAAAAACAAAGAAAAGAAAGGAG
Organism: Rhipicephalus sanguineus; assembly: GCF_013339695.2. Taxonomy (NCBI): domain Eukaryota; kingdom Metazoa; phylum Arthropoda; class Arachnida; order Ixodida; family Ixodidae; genus Rhipicephalus; species Rhipicephalus sanguineus. The sequence goes on from NW_023614518.1 coordinate 4,789, forward strand.
GAGGAGGAGCATTATGTGTTCAATAACAATTTTCCAATCCACAATAAACAGACAAACAAGCAGCAGTCATGTATAATACATTACCAATAGCGCGGATTTTTTTATATGCTATATCACGGCTATTCTATTTATGCATGGTCCTTGGAAAAAAAAATTGCTTGTCGCGGTCAATACATACGCGCGCAATGTGGCGGACGTGTACTATGTTCGCGACGTCGCGTAGGTGTGCTAGTAAAATAAGATAAAAGTGGTATAAGCTGAAGCTAATTCCTCTTTGTGAAGTAAAGGAAACAATTCTTGACTAAATTTTGCGTTTCTCTCTGTAACAGCTGTATTTCGTCGGTTTCCAGTACCTTGGAACGTGGGTTTATGGCGGAATTTTTTTATCAGTCTAAAAGCCTTTAAATACGCTCAACTCCATCAATGCTAAAATTAGTAAAACGCTTCGCAAACAATGCAGCCATATTTTAGTTTTGTCCTACCAAGTGCCGTATAGCCCAGGAGTCTATTAGTATTCGAAGCAGTTTTAAGCTTACAGTTCAGTAAAGAGAGTTTCCGGAAGGCAGGTTACTAACATGCAGTTATTAAGACGTATCATTCATGAGTGTAGGGCCGATATATTTGTAATAAATCACTTGTTCTAATCGTAAGGACCCCGGTAGGTAAATGCATGAAAACCGCCTTTTCTTACCAGTAACTGGAAGGGAGACGCATTTGCTCGTGCTAAGTACCATTCCCCGTTGTTTACACCATTCGTCCACTCATTACCCACTGTTGTGGAGAGTGTTGTGTTCGTTAGAGCACGTAATTTATTGAAAGAAAACCGATTCGTCCAGGAATAATTTTATTTCTATACCACAGCAAACAAAACCAGGATATCATTATTTTAGGAAGGCGAGCAATGAGCCGAGCACCCGTCTTCTCGCGACATCACTCTTGCACTGTGGCGCACCAGGTGTCGCGACTATGGAGATCAATGTAGCGCGTGTAGTTGACCACGGGTAACATCAGCGGCTTCACCTTCCACAAGCCGCTGCCGCACAGTGAGCCCATTAGCCCTCTTCTACACATAAATCCTAACGTCGCACTCTGCTTGCGGCTTCTTTCACGTCCCTTCTCCATGAAGACACATCGTATTTGTGAATTGATAAATGTGAGGCTGCATTGCGACAGTTGAAGTTTTTGCTGTTTTGAGGACCTATCCTGACGCGTTCTGATCCCGAAGCTTTCTCTGCATTGCATACGGATGCTAGTGGACTTGGTGTTGGCGCTGTGCTCGTTGAAATCTACAGCGGCCGCCAGCATGTCGTGGCTTACGCCAGCCGGGCACTTTCCACAGCAGAGCAGAACTGCACCGTCCCCGAGCTTGAGTGCTTAGCAATCCCCATCGCCATTTAGAAGTTTCGGTCGTATCTGCACGGCGTCAAGTTTCCAATAGCGACTCACCATCGCTCACTATGCTGGCTCGTCAGACAGATCGACTAGTGACCGCTTGGCTCGTCGAGGCAGTGCGCCTCCAAGAGTACAGCTTTTCTGGGACCTATAGGAGACGTCGTTGTCACATGGATGCCAATTGCCAATTCCATCTTCCTTCAGCCCACACAAACGCTGACGACGATGGCTTAGATGACTATTTATTTTCTGTCTCGTGCTACTTTTGGATCTGAGCAACTTCAAGACCGAGCAACAATGCGATCCTGCGCAGGGTTCACCAAGAAAACATTTTATTCTTTCTAATGGCTTGCTGTACGAGAAGAACTACTTAGCCGACGGTCTTCCACTGTTTCTAGTAATGCCAGAAAGCTTGCGCCCAGTCCTACTTAGTTCTATGCAGAACGATATAATGTCTTGTCATTTTGGCTTCACACGTACCCTGCACCCACTTCATCAGTGCTTTTACTGCCCGAAAATATGGAAGATGACGCAAGTGTACGCCGCCAGCTGTGCCGCTTGTTAGTGCCTCAAGCACACCAAATGCCACGAGAGGTTATGTACAACCCGCTTCACCACCAACATCTCGTTTAGAAGACATCGGTTTCGACTAACTTGAACCGCTTCCAAAAACCCTAGGCACTTACCTCTGCCGCAGCGGCCTCTGTCTCTTCCTTTCTGTTACAATGGGTATCACACCGACAGAAAATTGAAGCTAAGGAACGCATAGGGGACATTATTTGTGGTTTCTTAAATGGAGTGTAGTAGTTCTCACTCATATTGAAAGGAATGGAAATGGACGGAAAATCACCTTTTACGTCAGTGGGATGTGAACCCACAACCTTCGAATTACGCGTCTGATGTTCTACCACTTGAGCAACAATGAAGGGCTTCCCCTCGCTTACTTTTTTATAGGGTATTTATGGGCAATGAATACCTGAGAGTGTTAGCCAGCGCCACTCGTAGCCCACGTGATGAGTAATTCGAATGTTGTGCGTTCGCGTCCCACGGACGGAAAAGGGAATCTTTCGTCCGTTTTGATTTCTTTAAATATAAAAGAGAGCCCTAACACTACCATTTTGAAACCATCAATATTGTTTCTGTGCTGTCCTTGGCTTAATTCTCGGTCGGTTGTGTATAAACAGATAAAAGCGAGCTCCTCGGACGATTCCTCTTTTTTTCAGACGTTAACTTGCCGCCGGCAAATGATCGCTTCGTCCACTTAATTTTTTTTACATTTATGCCCGAATTACTACAAATAACCCCGCCTATACTTTTCTTGGCATTACGACCTGTTCAAATAATATTGTGTCTACCAAAAAAAACGAGCCCTTAAAAGTCCTCTTCTTTCCATTACTTACCATAGATGCTCGTGTGCTCCTCTGGTAACAGATGCGCACGCTGCTTTTGTTTTGACCTCGGGCGCTGAGAAAGGGCGTTCAGAGAGGCGAACATACGAAAAGAAGAACGCGTTTGGTGTAGACTCGTGCACAACTAAATTTCGACCTGCTTGTGTTTTGGGAATCTTTACCACCTTAAAGCAAACGGCATATCTTTCTCTGCAATCGGGCATACAGCATAGAGCCAATAAAGATAATCACAAAAGAAACATCAAAACCGCATAATGGATGGTGCCTCTGAACAATGGGAACACCGTCCCACGCGCTCCCGGTAAACATTAGGTTTCAGCTGCGTGGCACTTCGCGCGAGGGCTTCTAATGACGTCAGACGGTCCTTCCTTTACCCACGTGTGTTTGCCACTATTATATATAACAGGGAGACCGGCCTAGCAACTGATTCAGATCATTTTAACACTGCCACGGGTAGGCTACAGAAATTAAAGACGCTAGAAGAACAGCGTTGACATAATGTTCGACTAAAGGAACAAATTCGAGTTGCTGCAAATGGTGGGGCGGAACCAATCACTGTCTACCACAGCGACCACAATGCGATTATCAATACAATTACTCTGAAGTAATAACTAAACATTCAGCCCCTCACCTCCCCCTCTTAACATGTGTGCTGTTCGATACAGCTTCGCAGGACATTCACGTTCACAGGGTGGGATGGCGCCAATTTTTTGTGATATCAGGAAGGTCTTTCAATCACTCAGACCGAAGAAGCACGTCGTGCTGAACAAGGACGTCGACTTGCACGCATTAGGAGAGTGTCCTCGCAAATACAAGGCAAGATTCGCTACGACGCTTGGCATATTTCTATAATTCTTTCTCCTGGGGACTAAGTTTGGCTGTGGAATGCTGTTCGCAAAAAACGCCGTCACAAGAAGTATTTCGCCAACTACTTTCGGCTGATCTTTTTTTTCGTGGAAGTGGCGTAAACTACGTTGTAGCCCAAGTGACGGCCAATAATAGGGGTTCATGCGTTACACAAGTTCTTCATGTGGCTCACTACAAGACGTGCCATCATAGATAGCTTTAGCTCCCTCGGCGAGCTTCATTTTCCTCCGGGGGAAATGTCATGAAAATGCGTGGGTGTGCGAGGCGCAGAAGAAAACGACGGGTAGTACAGCCGGCGATTTAACTGTGTGGTTTTGTAGTAGGACGAAGGAGACTGGTCTTGAACGGCAACTGGAATGCTCCTGCATCTATGTCTTTTTGGATGTGAAGCATCTTATAGCGGAGTTCAATCCGTTCGTGGTGGTATGCGGCGTGACCACCCTTACTGCGCATGTGCAAACCCTCTCCACACACCTCCTCTCCACTCCCCTCACCCTCTCCACTTACCCTCTCCCATTTTCCTCCCCCATTCCCTCTCACCCTCTCCACTTCTCCTCTACCCTACCCCTATCCCATTTACCCCTCCCCTATCCACTTCTCTCTCCCTCCTTCCCTCTCCCAATTCCATATCTCCCCTACCCCTCTCCCCTTACCTATCCCCCTCTCTACCCCTCTCCCGTTTCCCTCTCTCCACTCCCCGTCTGAAACGCGGGCTCTACATGCCGAAACGCTGCTTCGCATCGCCTCATCGTCCCCTTTACCGGGAGATGGTGTGGTTTTTTATCTCATCTGTAAATAAACCCATCCCTTTGTAACAACATTGTCTAATGTCGGGCATGTGCGGCTCAATGCCTCTGATGAAACACAGATGCATTCAAGGCCTCATCTCGAAACGATTGCTTCTAGCGGGCCGTGGTGCTCTCGACATCGGACGGACCACGCCCATGATGTCCAGCAGAGCCCGCTTTGCGCAGACGATGTATTCATGTTACTCAGAGAATGTGCATTGTGCTGATACGCGACCCCAACATGACCAAGAGTTGGCGACCTTCCGTCGCCATCGCCTCACTGGTTGGTGAGGTCGGCCGAAGCAGGTTGCACTTGTGGATGAGAGGGCTACACTTCAGGTGGAGCGAGTGTTGACCCTGCCTTTGTTTTCGCTGTATCCGTCTTCGCAAAGGTTGGCGTAGGGTGTCTGGTTGGTTTGGCGGAACATTGTGTATCTCTATCGGCTGGAGCGACTTTTCGTGATGGTCCTTGCCATGTCGCGGCGTCTAAAGTACATGCTCTGCACCAACGTATGCGCACGCGCACTCAAAAGCACACAGCGTAGATACAGCCACGCTATCTGTAATGAACAATTCTTGGGCTTGCGCTTACTGAGAGTGCTACTGCCGCAGCGCGATACTACAGTGGCGACGAGTGTGTTTTCCCTTCGCTGGATCACACCATGATAGTGTGATCGGCAGCGGGCACGCATCGGACAATGGCATCACGTCCCCCGGTTTTCGACGAAACGGTGAGCAGCTGGAGCACGTACAGGATACGCCTGGAAGTTTATTTCGAGGCAAATGAGGTCAGCGACAGTGAAAAGCACCGAGCTCTTCTGGTGTCTTCGTTGAGCGATGATGTCGGCCGCCCATTGCAAGGTCGCCTTTCAGCCATGTCGGTCAACAGCCGAGCCTACGAGCAAATCGTTGAATACCTGGAGGAACAATACAACTCCCAAGTTATTGAGACAGCAGAAAGTTTCTCGTTCTTCACGTGCAAGCAACATGACGGTGAGAGCGTTCGGGAATACATCGTCGACCTGCGAAGATTGGCGAAGAATTGCAACTTAGGCGACTCCCTGAATCGGATGCTGCGAGACCGCATCGTATGCGGATTTCGGAATGACGATGCCACTCGTTGCCTCCTCACGCGCAAGAAGCTAACCAATGTGGAGGCGGAAGAATTCGCCATAGCATCAGAAAAAAGATGGCAGATCCCACGCATTGTGGGAATCGATGTAATACGAAGCAGCCAGCAAAGAGCTGCGTACATCGTCTTGTATGCCATGGTTTTCATGTTACTCCTATTATTTATGTTCGTCACACAGTAACGTCGCGCAATACCAACTTCGGGGATCAAGCTAGCGAAACGGCCGCCAGCGCACCATGAGCGTGGCACGTAAGTCATGCTGTACATGACATGCGTGTCATGATTTTCATGTTAACTCGTGCTATTTGCGTTCGTTACACTGTCACGTCGCAAGATACCAATTTTGGTGTATATAAAGCTAGCAAAACGGCCGCCTGCGCCATGAGCGTGGCACGTAAGTCATGCTGTACATGACATGCGTGTCATGATTTTCATGTTAACTCGTGTGTTATTTGTGTTCGTCAGACAGTCACTTCACGCAATACCAATTTCGGGGTAGATCAAGCTAGCAGAACGGCCGCCAGCGCACCATGAGCGTGGCACGTAAGTCATGCTGTACATGACATGCGTGTCATGATTTTTATGTTAACTCGTGTTATTTATGTTCGCTACACAGTCGCGTCGCAAGATACCAATTTTGGTGTATACAAAGCTAGCGAAACGGCCGCCAGCGCGCCATGAGCGTGGCACGTAAGTCATGCTGTACATGAAATGCGTGTCATGATTTTCATGTTAACTCGTGTGTTATTTATGTTCGTGCCACAGTCACGTCACTCAATACCAATTTCGGGGTAGATCAAGCTAGCGAAACGGCCGCCAGCGCACCATGAGCGTGACACGTAAGTCGTGCTGTACATGACATGCGTGTCATGATTTTCCTGTTAACTCGTGTTATTTATGTTCGCTACACAGTCAAGTCGCAAGATACCAATTTCGGGGTAGATCAAGCTAGCGAAACGGCCGCCAGCGGACCATGAGCGTGACACGTAAGTCATGCTGTACATGACATGCATGTCATCATTTTCATGTCAACTCGTGTTATTTATGTTCGGTACACAGTCACGTCACAAGATACAAATTTTGGTGCATATAAAGCTAGCGAAACGGCCGCCAGCGCGCCATGAGAGTGACACGTAAGTCATGCTGTACATGACATGCGTGTCATGATTTTCCAGTTAACTCGTGGTATTTATGTTCGTCGCACAGTCACGTCACTCAATACCAATTTCGGGGTAGATCAAGCTAGCGAAACGGCCGCCAGCGCACCATGAGCGTGGCGCGCAAGTCATGCTGTACATGACGTGCGTGTCATGATTTTCATGTAAACTTGTGTCATTTATGTTCGTCACATAGTCACGTCGGAAGATGCCAATTTTGGTGTATATAAAGCTAGCGAAACGGCCGCCAGCGCGCCATGAGCGTGACACGTAAGTCATGCTGTACATGACATGTGTGTCATGATATTCCTGTTAACTCGTGTTATTTATGTTCGCAACACAGTCACGTCGCAAGATACCAATTTTTGTGTATACAAAGCTAGCGAAACGGCCGCCAGCGCGCCATGAGCGTGGCACGTAAGTCATGCTGTACATGACGTGCGTGTCATGATTTTCATGTTAACTCGTGTCATTTATGTTCGTCACACAGTCAAGTCGCAAGATACCAATTTTGGTGTATATAGAGCTAGCGAAACGGCCGCCAGCGCACCATGAGCGTGGCATGTAAATCATGCTGTACATGACATGCATGTCATGATTTTCATGTTATGACTTGTCATTTATGTTCGTTATACAGTCACGTTACACCATACCAATTTTGGTTTACATTCGATTAACCAAGCGCCCAGGAGAGCACAAAGTCGTAGGCGGCTAGATAGATGGCCCATGCAAGGAAGGCAGGCCCCTTTCAGCTAGCCGAAAACCAACAAACGTTGGTCTCGCCAGCACATCGATTATGCTATGATCTTGGGCATATGATCTTGCTCGTAGTGGATGCGGAAACTAAATGGTTGGAAGCAGTACCACTCAAAACAGCTAGTGAATAAAGCACAGTTGAAGCGCTGCATGGTATGTACCCCTACTGAAACGATCCGTATATGCGGATCCGCACATACGGAATTATTGGAATATGGAAAGCCGCATGATGCGGAATCCGCATCTTACGGCAAGCCGTATCGTGCGGAAAGATGCGGACATCCCCAGCTTATGGAAAGTGCCATATCGTGCGGAAAGATGCGGACATCCCCAGCTTATGGAAAGTGCCATATCATGCGGAAATATGCGGACAACAGCAGCTTATGGAAAACCGCATAATGCGGAAATCATGCAGCTATCTGCCGCATTATGCGAAAATCAGATGGACGTCCTAGACCTCGTGGAAAGCAACATAAGAGGCAGTTGGCCATTCACGTTATTTGTAAAGCTGTACTGTGTAGAAATAGTGTGAATATTTCTGTCTTAATGTTGCATGAAGGTGAAATATGATTGCTATCTAGACACAGCCTTGATGAGCAAACAAAGGCTTTTATAAGAAACAAATGTGTTAATAAGCTACTGAATTAATATGCTGGACATCATAAGCTGCAGTCATACTGCAACGAAATAACGCAGGGTTTTATGTAATAGAAAAAACACCAGCTAAAACTCTCCCTGCTTAGGACGGCATAAAATTTAGCTTTTGGTAAAATTCAATAAAATTAGTCTTCGCATAAAGAAAGAATTTACATGCTCTTCAAAACCAGCCCCGCTGCAAGAACTAAAACTTGTTTTATATAGCACGTTCTAGCTGTGTCAATATGCATACCTCAATTGACTGTTCAAATGAGGTCACCTTGCACCATCACTTCACGAGTTGTATCTCACCCATGGAAAGATGGTGCAAAACAATGTGCAACAACAGGAATTTAAAAATGAAAACTTTATAATGAATAAAATTAATATTCATGCCGTTTTGAAAGCCTCACAGTGGAATCATTTCTTAAGGACTTTAAGCAGGTCCCCCAAATGGCGATTGAGATTCCGGTGGCGCTGTGCCTCCAGGACGTTGCTTGGATGCGCCTTGAGGTGTTCTCCGTAGGCATCTGCATGCATAAATCATAAACACATGATGTCAGACGCACATGTAAGCAGCTTAGTTCACATGCAGAAGAAATAACACACAGAATGATGCTGAAAAAGAAATGCACATACTGCTTTTTTATGTATTTGTGTGGATAGAAAAGGAAAGTGCACGAGTGAGCTCCAGCGCATGCAAAAAATGTAATGGCATGCTTATTGCATGGAAAATAACTAGCTGCTTCTTACTATTTTGAACATATTTATGTGTAGTAAATCTGTTGAAATCTCATTACGTAAAACTTTGAATTAAATGCCTTCTGTATACTAACAAAAACTTTAAGTATTGCCAGTAAAAGCCCTAAATGAGCATTTAGTAATGTGTACATGTGCATTTACTTCCCTTAAACTTTAGTTTGTCTGCAATAATGCCATCTTGAACAGCTTTGTAACATGAAATGCTGCAAGTTATGAAGCTGAAAAAGCAGCACACAAGTAGGCAGGTCTGTGCCAGCCAGACCAAAACAGCCCACCAAACAGAAATAGGCAAAAGTGAACGGCAAGCTTTAGAATTAATCAATTCGTGTTATAAAAAAATTGAATACAACTGCACAATGTGAAGCATTCTCTATCAAAAGCATAATAGCACCATTATAAACAAAGGTAATTTATTGGCATACTCAAGACATATAGAAAGTGAATTGCAATTGAGCTGGAAGAGTATGGTAGCATAGGTGATTTCCCCTACACAAAATCAAATTTATTATGTGAGCTCTGGCAATTAGAAATCAAAATTATCACACTGTTGGAGACTTGAAAAACCAAAAAGTACTTGCGTTCATGAACACTGATGATATATCCAATAGAAAGATCGACTAGAGAAATATTTAACCACCTATCCACAAATTTCTAACACACCCCTAGAAAATACCTAATCGGCGCTTATGACACAGCAGTGTACTAATTTCATTGTTACAGAAACGACATGGAATAGCACCCCGCTCGAGCACAATGAGAGACTAATCTTCAAACTCAATTACGCAGAAAAAAACAAAGCACGAAGCAAAGCAAAGCAACGGACATCTGGCAACCTAATGCCATCGCAGGACGGGAAGTTCAGAGTGCGCATTACAAGGGAAGAATGATAATAAAATTTGGTTGACAGAATTAGTGCTGCAGTCGTAATGCAAGTAAGTGCAACATCTGGTTAACCCTAACCAGCATAGGAAGAAAAATTACAACACTGAATCCCGTGATCAAAGGCCACGAATGCTGTAAGGACTGTCTGTGGAATGAGAAGAAACATTTCAAATGGCTACAATAAAAAATTACGTTTAGTTATATTTCCTTTTAGCCAGTATCTTCAACTTTTCAATGTAAACATGTGCCCCAGTCTAAGGTGTATAAAATATTTATGTACACTTCACACCATTTATAACGCAATCGTTCACAGTGCAGGACCGGTTATAATGCTGTTTTTTCTGAATTCAGCATACCCTCCCATAAAGCACCACGTATACACGCATGCCGCTTACTGTGCAGTCCCCCCACATGAAACATCGGCTATAAGGCGGCTGCTGCAAAATTCTCAGAGACTCGAAGCGAGTGCGCTTCGGATCAGCCTGGGAGAGAAGAACCACAGCGTTATGGAGGATGAGATGCAGAGCGAATGAACAGGAAACAGTGGAAGAAAAAAAAAAAGAAAAACAAGGGGGGCATCATGGTGTGAAGAGGGGGAGTGATTGCCTAGGCAACAGAAAAGCCTTTGCTCCCTTTGCTCTGGCTGCTTGTTGTGTGTATGCTGCGCTCTGAAGGGCCACCCGTGTCTGCATGAAGTGCACGTAACTGCTGTTTGGCTCTTCGGTTTTCTGTCGGGAAAACAGTCTCATCGTAGAGTGAGATCTTGTGCGTGCGACCTCTATTCCCCAGCAAGTGATAATGTTTTGAGACACGACAGAGCTTTTGCCTTTGCCACCAGCAGGTGGACTTACAAGCTTGGAAGACTCTTTCGGGATAGTTGGCGTGACTTTCCTGATCGCGGACCGGAACTTCGTTTCACACCTGCTGCCCACTGTTTAGGACAGGAGTCCCGATATCCGTGTTGTTTGGGGCAAACTCCCGCAAGCTAGGCCTAACGAGCACTAGCTACCTAGTTGTTAGTGTCTGCAGACAATCAAGGTTACGGTTTGGTGCCGAGTGAATGAAACGTTTTGGAGTTGTTGCAGTCAGGAGCGACTTAAAATCTTCACCGAAAACTAGGGAGTGCATGTGCAATACTAGATTGGTGGTTCAAGGTTGTCACTGTTTTTTGGACATCGCCCCCGGAATTTCAATAGCCTTTCCCCGTATAGTTTCTGGCCAGTGTTGTACCACAGCGAAGTTCGCATAAATGTGGAGGTCTGAAGAGTCAGTCAGCGGCTTTCCGCTACGGCACTCTTTCTTTTTGTTTTCTTGTTTCTGCGTTCACTATGTCGACACTGCAGGTCCGCAGACGTTAACCTTTCAACATTGACAACTTTACGCCCAAGTTGCACGCCTAGATAGTCGGAATCATGCGGGTGCCTGTTGGTCATGTTTTTCAGATGTACAGCTTTTCACAAATGTTGTTTTGTTTACAGGGCAGTACCACTTATAGTGCAGATATTTGCGACTCTGGCAACTTGTTATAAGCGGTCCATGCTGTACATGGTTTATTCATTGAATGTGCTGATATGTTTTTTTTGCAAATAATGGCCATTTACGCATCATTTATCTGCAACGAGACCGTTTGACCAGTATGCCACTGCATCTGATTCACTGGATGTGACTGATGGATTATGTAGCATTCATGAAGCAACGGATACCCAATTTTTCACCATACATGCTGACCCACCAAGGTGCTAATGATAACAAGGCCAGGCATACATGCAGGGCCTCCCGTGAGTAAAATTTCAGCATTTAATCTATGCTAGGCTCATTTGTGCTCTCACGCCCGGAACAAAACTCAAGTATAATGCAAAATTTTGGCAGCTCTAGAAGAAAGTGATATAGCGAATTTTTCCTGATGCATCTCAACATTTACCGAGGTGACAAAGCTACAGCAGTCTGTGGCGGCAGCCACAACCATGTTGAAACTTCTGAACAGGTGCACCACTTGGGGCCACTAACAGCACCGGTGCAAAAGTCGACACTACCTGGCTAGAGAAATTACCACACTTGTCACCCCTATTCCTTCTAGCCACCAAGGCTGAATCTCACCCACTATTCAGCACGTGTGACAGGACAAAAACAAAACCATCCAGGCACTCACACTGTAGAGCATGAAGTTCCTCTCGGGCTGGTCACCTCCTTTCTCCTTGATGAAACAGCAGCATAGTGCACTGGCAATGCACTACTGGAGCAAGTTTTCAATGCACCACAGTGCCCTTCCTGCTTGTGTCAGAGAGAGCTTGGGGTCCTTGGTCTCTTCTGGAGACCACTGCCACTTCTGGTTTTCTGCTTAAGATCAACCTGCACAAGGTCGTAGATAAGGTCTTTAGAATTGTAAATTATAATATCCGAAATTCTGCAGAAAAAGAAAACACTCCCATTTTCCAGAAGGCATACTGAGGCATCCCTTCTTAAAGTTAAGGTCCTGCATTTGCAACCTCTATTTTAGTTCTTTTTTTTGAACCTGCGCTTGACTTTGAAGGTGTTAGTTCACTGCGCACTGTATGTAAAAAAAGCTCATCCAGCACAACCACAACCCTAACTGGACAGGCAGGCAACGTTAGCTGGATGCTCTGGATGGCTTCTTTAATGAAATGGCTTACGTTGACACTGATGGTGGTCCTACACTGAAAAATATGGAAAGATTTATTAATCACTAAAGGGACCGACAACTGGCCAGAACGTGTGATTAGATCCTGGCGGAAATAAAAAGATCGTGAATTGCAGGGCATGCTTTTCGCAATTTGAGTAAGATTACATATTTAAATTGCGTTTAAAGGTAAAAAAAAACAGTATGCCATGCATCCTAGCAGAAATTGCCTGATGATGTGTTATCGAGTCGTTCTGTTTGCTGTACATAGTTTGATGCTTTAATGTGCACCATAATTAGTGCTCAAAATTACACTGTATTATATTTTAACCTATCCCCGTCCTATTCTGTGCTGCTTACTAGGCAAAGGAGTTGATGCTAATAAGCAGCGTTGGCTTCGTGTCAACTAGTGGGACATGTCGAGCCATGGCACACGCATGCGGAATGCACGCATGTGCACCAAACTGCAGTGCATAAACTCGTACCGCTGTCGTGTTGACCTCCCACTGTTTGCCGCCTGTGTTGTGTGTACACAACTTCATAGTAGCCACAGATCCAAAAATTCTGAAAATGTTTCACAGCACTTTCAGTGTTACTATTCCATTATTAAGACAGTGACTAGTTAGCTTTCCAGTGAACTAAAGAGAACAAGTACCACAAGAATTGTTTGTCAGTCCCTTTAATTGTTTTATGCTTTGAGCCATGTTAATATGTTAAAATGAGTGTCCTGCTTAACACAATCTGCTCTGCATGAGCTGAATTGTGAAATGGGGACCTATGCTGGAAAACACGCAGAGCTCATGCCAAATATTTTAAGTGAACCAAGTTTTGTGTTGAACCTCCTTGTGCAATTTTTGTATTTCTAGCCTTGCTCATTGCATGTTTTTCGTACTGCTATAAGACCTGTAATGTCTAGCTTATGTAATGCTGTGCGAAAATGAAATTCAAGATTGCTCAATTCAAAGCTAACCAAGTGTGTTCAGCACCACTTCCTGTATCCCTTTCTCGTATGCCGACCGCGGGGGCGGGGGGGGGGGGGTACTGCGAGAGCAATTATATGAACAATGTCAGCGGGATATTGCGGTCGCCGCTGATCTGTACACAGTCCAAACCGATAACATCGCTTACGCATCGTCTTTTTCACGTGCGAGTAAAAGTGCGCTAGCGCTAGGGACGAATGCGGTTGAAGCAGAGATGAAACGACCCGGCCGTCACCGTCGCGCGAGGCCTGTCGTCGCTTGCTTACCAGTTATTTCGTCGGGCAAAGGACCATAAGGGGCACCGTTGAGACGGGGACGGTCGCGAGCGCTGGCGAACGCGCTATCTCGACAGACATCGGTAACGGCTACCATTTTAAGTGCTGGACTGCGGCGCAAAGTGCACAGCTACTTCATGCGCAATGAAACTGAGTTGAACCTTTCTCCCATCGTTAAAAAAAGAAGAATCCTTTCTACTACGTGGCCAGACAACTTTGCTCATGTGGCCAGACAAAGCACTGGACGCGCGGGGCAAAACTGGATTTCCGGGAGATTTTCCTATGACCCGTACAACCGGGAGAAACGTTCAAAATCCAGGAGTCTCCCGGGTAATCCGGGAGACTTGGCAGGTATGCCTTGTCACCAAGAACTTGAAAGTACATTGCGGAAACAATGTAAAATAGTCACAAATACATTGCTGTCGAAGCATGAGGATGCAAATATAAAGCAAATAGAAGTGCCACTTTAAATATTACAGGCCACACAGTGCACGATGACAAATTGATAAATTCAAAGTGAAAGGCACGCGCTTCAAGTGGTGCTGCCATGTTTTCGTTTTCCTTGCTCTGCTACCACCTTACTTTACTCACCCAACACGTGTGCAGAGATGCCATGAAAACACCAAGCAGCTGATGCAACATGGATGAACACATCTTCAGGAATTTCCGCCCTTCCTACTGGCAAAGCCACCCTGCAGCCTCCACAGTGCTGCAACCAATTTGTGAGATGAGCATAGTTTGCATAATGTTTTTCAGTCACAGATATACATGCAAGACACAGAAGCATTCTATAGGGAGCTTGCACCAATGGTGGCAATGAGGTACAACCCGTTTTGTTGTCACAGCCAGATGAGCTGGCAATCGGGGAAGCGCGTGCAGTTGTGGGTTGTAGTAGTTGCATGCGAAGTACGGCAAAGTTACAGTCACAGAAAGATGGTTGCAACGTCTTCAAGATGCCGAAGGTGCGCCTCAGCGAGTACAAGACGAAGGAACTATCAGAACAGTACCAGAGTGGATGGCTTTAGCGCATAGGCAACCCTGACAAGCATCACGTATGTCCTCATTGCTTCCTTTTAGGTAGGCAAATCATGCTTGGCTTTCGTTAGCTCTGTTTTGTCCACTTACACACAAATCATATCAGGTTCTGCTGCGACAATGCAGGACCATTGTGGCTTCATGTGTAAGGTCCCTTTTTAACGAGGCATTCACTGTTTCTGCAACTGGGTACAGATGAAATAAAACAATAATAAAATTAATATTTACCAGGAGTTAGAGTGTCCTTATAACTTGCTCATGTCATGACCACAACGCTATCAGCCCCAACTTTTCTCATAGGCTTGCGTAACTAGCCGCTTCTCACAATGTTTTGGCCTAAAGCCGTTTATGACTTCACTGCTGCTGCATGACAAAGCTCGACAAAACATAAGACAAGTAATTCGCAAATGTCCGAGGCGTCGACGCGTGGCCACACGTTTACGTACATGATGCAGTCGGCTGCATGAAGTGCGAACGGGTGAGCATAGATGCCTTTTTTCGTTGTATCGTAAGGATCCTTCCAGAAGAGTGCTGCTGAGTACATATTTACTGACCTCGTGCTCCTTGCTTGGAACTACTGTCAAAGATTGCAACCTCAATGTCATCAAGGAGATCACACCAGTATGTACTGTACTTGCGCTTCTTTCCATGAAGCTACCGCACGTGCTCCCAGAAAAGCTTTGCGAAGTCCCTAAAGAGACCGAAACGTTTCGGTAGCTTTAGGGACCGAAACAGAGAAACTCCAAAAGCCAAGCATAGTTTACCTACCAGAGAGAAAGTGCTAAGGATAGACGTGATGCTTGTTGGGACTGTCCTGTGCGTAAGCCATTTACCACGACACTGCTCAAAATAGCTCCTTGGTCTTGTGCTCGTTAAAGGAGTACTGACACTATTTTGAGACATCGAAAAAGGGACATTTTTTGTTTCTTCCATATGCAGCGTCAACGCTGTCCACACACCCGAGTTGAATATGTGTAAAATATTCTAATTTGACTTGGAAGTTTTCGTCGCTGAGCATCTGCAAGCCAGCCCCACTGCAATGGACATTATCCCGACGAGTCAAGACAGCTCCCCTGAGTTAGCGAGTTCTGCATCCTGCATGCAGCCTAAATCACAGAAATCACTGTCAGGGCCACTGGACGACAATTTGCTCATCGTTGCTTACGTGCACAACGAGCAGATGACGGTTTTGCCCCTAGTACGTCGCAAGTTTCTGTATCCCCGTGACGTCACACTGCTATGAAACGTCACTGAGAAGCCGCCCCCTCGATATCGAAACCGAATGTGTCTTTTAAAGGTAGCAGTAATTAAAATATATACGATGCATTCCCAGGCACCACAATACTCGTTTTAGGTTTCTCGACACCAGTATTTTTTTAGAGCAACAATACGAAAATTTTTAAAATTCGTGTCAGTACTCCTTTAAGAGCACAGGGTAAGGCAAAATTTAAAAAAAAATCACTTTTTTGTTGTTTGCAATTTGGGAAGTGTGTCCTTTTCTCCATATTTTGCATATTCGTGCTTTTCTTTGAATGTTTTTTTTTTGTAGCTGAGAACCTCATTTTCCGGAAGCAAGTAGTGAGTGAACACGCACCCAAGACAAGCGCCTCGTATGCACTCGGCGCTTACAGTCCATTTTCTGAAATTGTCAGCTAACTTTCGGCATGCCTAATTTCTCAGCAAAGACAATCCGAAGATGCTGTGTGCGTCTTTATTCACATTCTTGGTTCAGAGCGCGTCTATTCAAACAATTTTAGCTCCTAGTTTCATCACACCTTGTGTCTGTCGTGCCAATCGATACGTTGAGATGCTGAGGATAGAGAAAGCCTTCAGCGACAGTATATTTCGTGGCAACTAATTCAGTTGTCTTGTAACTGCGAATAAATGCTAGCGACGTACTGAGGTGCCGAACACTGAACCATCACACTCTTCGTCATTGAATCCCACCCTTTTCAGCTTCCTTCAAGGCAACTCGCGCACATTCGTATTGCTGACGACTGTACTGTAGCACAAATTGGGCAAGAAAAGCATAACAGAAAAGCCTGTTGCTAAAAGTATGCAAACATAGGTATTCCAGTGCAAACAAGACGCGGACAGAAGGGTGAGACGTAACTGTGTGCTGGTCCTGTCGTTACATGTCAACCTTCTGTCCTTGTCTTGTTTGCGCTAAAACACGCACAAGCCTGATGAGCTAGTCAGATGAGAAATTCTCCTGCATCGTACCTATAAATCCTTGCATCAGCAACTCCACAGCACTGTGATAATTACACCACTGCCACACAGCAGCGTAATGTATTCTACTACATGCTGGCTGCACATTTATGTATAAAAAGCGAAACTCTGACAGAATATGAAGTCTCACATTGTGCATGCAAGTTTTCATAACCGTCAGATGTCCAACGTGGATGCTGGCTGGTGCAATATTACTGACACGCGAAGGCGACGTGCATTTACACACAAAGATTCTTTTAACACCTCTCCCTACACAAGGCAAACACACGATTACGTTTAACTAGCTCAAGCCAGCGTTCAAGCGCATAATAAACACTTCACCGTGAATGTAGGCTCATTATCACAATTTAAGTGTTTGGCTAGGTGAATTGAGCCACGCTACGAATTATATAGCCCGCGAACGTGAGCAAAATGCTGCCCAGCAGCAAATGGCGCTGCAGGCTTTGATTTATCAACAACAAACGAAGCAAGCGCCACTTGCGTCCTGCTGACTGCAATGCACATAAGAAAAAATCGATCATCACACACATGCATGTTCTCGCAATTCTCGCGAATTCGCTCCCGTAAGGCCGTGCCGATGCGCCATGGCTACGCTCAGATCAGCGTAGTCGAAGCGAATCGGAAACGCGCACAATGTCGTCGCTCGCAAAGGTGCGTAAGGCTCTTTACGACGCCACGTCCGAGTGCGGTAACAGAGCCTTGCGCCGAGTAGCATGCTTTACACAATAAGCTGTCCCACTTACCTTTAGTTTCTTTCGCACTGGCGTGTAGCAGGTGGCCGCGGGTGTCAGCCATGGAGTCATTCGAGCGCCCGCACATTTCGTTGATTCCTTGAACGACTCGTACTTAATCGGCACTCCGAGAACAGCGGGAATTGCGTGCAATCTTTGCACACCGCACAAACGAGGAACGAAGCTTCCTTACGTAAATTTAATGCTTTTACCTTCAATCTTCTTGTGGATGAGAACACACGCGAGACGCTCGCAAACAAAGGCAAATAACATCTGGCTTCGGCTATGGATGGAGCTAGCTTGAATTGTTGTTCGTGAAAAAGAAAAAGAAAACGTCGCCGTGTAAAACTGTTAGAGAATGCATGTTGTTGGGCAAAATAGTTAAAAAATAATGACGTTTTCAAGAAAAATTTATACGAGAAAAGTTAAATACTTTTTCAGCAGCTTCTTTTTTCTTTTTTTGTTCTAGCAGACGACAGGTTTCTACTCCTTGTACCACGGACGTAGTAGTGCGGCTTTACGATCGATGTTTGCCGCCGAAGCAAAACTCTACAGTAGTTGTATGTCCGTCCTCAGTGAATAGCAGGATGACTCCAAAGCAGTAACACTTTTACGTAATGCAGTATGTGATCTTGCAAGGCATGATGTTTCGTTGCGTTGAAGCAAAGGGAAGCAAGCCGGCGTGATCAGCTGATGTCGCCGCTACGCTCGGCACTGCCGTGTGCTTCATTTCCCGCGCTGAATTCGTGATCGAGCGAGACAGCCACGGAGGGGAACACAGCTAGACGCACGGGTTAACGGCGTATCATTCCAGTTTCGCGCGATGGCTGACTATTAATCGCAAGAGAGCCTCGGGGAACAAGCTTCAACTGCTTGTGTAAATTACATTGCTTGTGTGTAAGCATCCGTGTCTTCATACGCGAGCGATCGGCAACCTATAGTGAAAAGATACGAGAAAAGTGTGAGGCGTAGATGCGGTCCCAAAATATATGCCCGCAATAATAAGTATGATCTCATAGTGTACCTACTATGCACTCTCAGATAGCGCGTAAGCACTTTCATCTATTAAATTAGGAAGATGTCATGACCTGTGTGCGGGTGGCGTAGCAGGCTGGAGTAGCAGGCTCACGCGTAGGGATCACAATTTGTTTACGTGGGTTCGAGTCCTACTCAGTTAATGCTTTTCTTTTCTTTTTTTTTTTCATTTACATTGATGTACTGCTATTTCTGTTAGCGTGTTGGGAGCTGAAACTTAAAAATAAAACAAAAAACATTAGGTTAGAATATGTGTGTGGCACTGTGTTTGCTTGCACACCGCTTATTTTTCTCTTTTTTGGCATTATCCACTTGACGATATTGCAAAATAAGGACTGCAAAAAGGGACCGAGCTAAACAAAAAACTAGGGGTACAAAGTAAAGTGATAGAAAGTGTACCTCGCTAGCAATTGAGAAGATGATGCACTCGGGGCCCCGCGATTATGCTATCGCGCTCCACTCTTTAAGGTGAACCTCGAGCATCCTCACTTTATTGCACTCTCTAGCTGTGTTGCACATGTGTCTCCACGCAGCCATGATCTAAATTCTAAAGCCCTTGTTGCGTCTCCAAACTTATTAAAACAGGCACTTAAATTTTATCATATAACATGCCATTGCAAGCATAATCTGCAATGCGGGCTGAAACAATATGCTACTGCAATTTCTCAAAACAACCCAGTTCTGTACGTGAGTATCCGTGCATCAATGATGAACACTGTTATGTGTCCATGCACATCAGTTGGGCTCTTTTTCTGACCAGTGACCCCCCCCCCCCCACTTCCACTGTTGGGCAACAAATCAGTTCAGCCTGGTTAACCTCCCTGCCTTTCTTTCATCTTTTTCGTCTTTTTTTTCTGCTTCATTTCATCTACCCTTGTTGTTGAAAGAGGTATTAAACATATGTGTCAAGACTCATTGTGTATTAGAAAGTAGAGCACAGGCAAATTTGCTTTATTTGTCTGTACTTAAAATTGGCCACTTGATAACTTGCATGAAAAGTATAACCAAGCATCTCGACATGTGGTTTGGGATCTTCAACAGGGAGCTTCTGTATGACGATGCATATGTGTTATTGATCACCTGTGATTTGAACAATGTCCACACTTGCTTGCACATACAACATGTGAATAAATGAGGCACTTGTTCAGCCACATAACCTAATGATAAAGGTATTACAGTAGCAAGATCAGAAGTGCAAGATTGTCACTTTTGGTGATAGCTTTCTCTTGAACAGATGTAAGTACATGAATACTACCTCTATGGCTGAAATACGTAAACAGATCTGTGCACTAAGACTCTTTGTACACTAGATGGGAGAGAGTGAAGCTCTTTGCCAAAAACTGAATACGTTTGACTCTTATATAAAGTTTTCGTACGCATGACACTGTGCACACACGTGGCACATCGTGGAAGAAAACGTATTTCACCAAAACCAGACTCAGAGAAGTTTAAATGGCATCATATACAGGACACACTAGTCTTTAAACCACGTACACTTGCTACCTCAAATTGGGATCCCTGAGATACATTTATTATGATCCTTTAGGCAGAAGTTAAGTGCGTGCAAGTGACATATTAAGGTGACTCTGAGTATGCTCTCATGACGTATATAATGCAGGAAGTACTGCCTAATACTGCTTAAGGCAAAGTGCTTGTTCAATGTGAATCTTTTCAATTAGCAAAAGCCTAGAGGTCACTGGGCCTTCTTTGGTTGAAGTCTTTGTTGCTTTAATACTGAGAATACCAGAAGTTCAATAACGCACACCTATGACAAATGAAGAACCGTGTTCATGAAGTCATTTTATGACAATATGAACGTGTCTTTGTTGCCAGTGCCAATGTGCTGCTACAAAGGTTAAACGAATAATTTCATGCTGTGCTTAGCCGCACCTAAATAACGTCATTCACTTACTTTAGGACATCCTACTACAGCCCACCTTGTAAAGTTTCTGGGTAGCCAATCCATGAATATATACAAATATTTTTCTCAATACTAAACTCACTTCTGTCGAACTTAATCACTTACAACCATCTTTGTGTATATATAGGTCTCTTACCTACAGTAGATATGACGACTACGGCTTGGCATACTACTCACTTGTGAGTACACACACTCATTTGAAAAGCATGACTGTGAGTACGAGTGAGTGATGAGGGGTATGAGCAAACCTGAGTATGAACGTAGTACACATCAGAGTGAGTTGGCGTGAGTATGAATGTGAGTGAGTAGGTGTGAGTACGAACGTGAGTCCTCATAGGTGCATCAATGATGAACACGGTTAAGTGTGCGTATACATCCCTTGTGCTTTCATGAGTAATTCTTCTTCTGATCACCTTCCCTCCCACCGTAGGGCAGCAAGTCAGTTCGACCTGGTTAACCTGCCTGCCTTTCGTTCGTCTTTTACCTCTTTTTATTTTCTGTTTCATTTTATGTACCCTTGTAGTATAAATAGGTAATAATCATGTGCATCAACACCCAGGGTCTATAGTAAAGTAGAGCAGACAGGCAAATTTGCTTCATATGTCTGTATTTTACAGTTGGCTAGTTGATAACTTGCATGAAAACTGATAACCAAGCAGCTCGACATGTGATCTTCAACAGTGAGCATCAGTATGACGATGCATATGTGTTATTGATCACTTGAGATTTGAACAGCATTCTTACTTATTAGCACATACGACAACATGTAAAAAAAAGATCAGGCACTTATTCAGCTGTATAACCAGCTGATGACAAAGGTATTACAGTAGTAGGATCAGAAGTGCAACATTGTCACTCTTAATGAGAGCAGTGAGCTTTCTCTTCTACAGATTTGAGTACAACAATACTTCCTTTATGGTTGAACTATGTAAACACATGTGTGCTCTTAAACCCTTTTGAGCAACTAAATGGTTGAGAGTGAAGCTTTTAAACAAAACTGCATACATTTGTTTCATGAAGTATTCATATGTACAACACTGTGCGTACGCATATCACAATATGTAAGATAATGTGTTTAATTAAGGCCAGTGTCTCAGAGAAGATAAAATTGCATCATATAAAGAGGGCACGCAGGTAGCACCACTAGTTTATGAACAATTTACACGTATGTATACCTTAAATCATGATCTCTGATATATATTTATTGTAGGCTTTTAGGCAGAACTTAAGTGTGTGCAAGCGATATTATAAGGTGACTCTGAGTATGTTCTTATGACGTACACATATATATAAAATGAAGGAAGTACTGCCTAATACTACTTCAGAGAAAGTGCTTGTTCAATGTGAATCTTTCCAAACAGCAATGCCTACAGGCCACTGGGTCTTCTTTGATTGAAGTCATTGTTGGTTTAATACTGAGAATACAAGAAGTTCACTAACACACAATTATGACAAAAGAAAAAGTTTTCGTGGAGTCATTTTATGGCAAAGAGAATGTGTCTTTGTTGCCAGTGTTCATGTGCTACTACAATGGGTTAAACTAGTAATTTCACGCTGTGCTTAACCGCAGCTAAAGAACTTCATTGACTTACTTTAAGACATGTTACTTTCAGCCTACCTTGTACAGCTTCTGGGTAACCAATCCATGAACATAGACAAATATTTTTATGAATACAAAACTCACTTTTGTTGAACTGAATCATTTGCAACAATCAATGCGTATACAGGTCTTTTACCTGGAGAAGATGTGAAAATCAGCTCGGCATACTCACTCATAAGCATAGGTCGGCAAACTCACTAATGAGTCGACTCAGACTCAGATCGAGCCATGAGTCTGAGTCTGAGTGAGTCAGGCTGACTAATATTTTTGTGAATCTGAGACCGAGTGAGTCTGGTTGAGAAAATTTTCAGTGAGTCTGAGTCCGAGTGAGTCTGGTTTAGAAAAATTTTGGTGAGTCTGAGTTCTAGTGAGCACTAAAGGCAAAATATGCTTGGTGAGTGAGCCTGAGTGAGCTCCACATTTTTTGCCGACCTATGCTCATGAGTACACACACTCACAGTCGTTTGAAAGGCGTGAGTGTGATTACGAGTGAGTGACAAAGGGCGTAAGCAAACCTGAGTATGAGCATGAATGGTTACTCATGAATGTGAGTCGGTGTGCAGTATGGACGTGAGTGAGTATCAAAGAGTATGAGTTGGTGTGAGTATAAACATGAGTGAGTACTCGCGAGTGTGAGTATGAGCCAGTGATGAAGGATGTGAGATGTGTGTATGAACATGAGTGAATATTTATCGGTGTGAGTAGGCATGTGAGTATGAGTGAGTGTTGAGGGGTGGGAGTAGGCATGAGTATGAACACGAGTTAATATTCATCAATAAGAGTAGGCATGAGTGAGTGTTGACGGGTGGGATTAGACGTGAGTATTAATGTGAGTGAATAGGCATTGGTGTGAGTAGGTGTGAGTAAGAGTTGTCGAGAGGTGTGAGTAGACACCACGTGCATACTCATTGGTGTGAGTAGCCGTGAGTCTGAGTATGGGTGAGTGTTGAGGGGTGTGAGTAGACGTGAGTATGAACATCATACCGTACAGACGACTATGAACATGAGTGAATGCTCACGTTGGGTTATATTTTTGTGCTGGTTGGTAAGTCTATTTGTGTTTTTATACTTTTGCATATATACGATTCTTATTCCTGCATTAATTACTGTGCCTTGTTTGTTTATTCAAGCCTGCATATCTTTATTTCTTAATCGCCCTAATATGATCTTTTAATATTGCAGTATTCAGAAATAAATAAATAAATATTCTGCATATTTGATAGAGAAGCTTATGCGCTAAAAATATTTTCACTTCTGCCGTAAAACTGTTTTCCGCACATGCGTATCGCACGAATGGGTTCCACTCAATAACACCAGTGCACCCATGCATCCTCATCATAGGCGTGCGCACAAGGGGGGGGGGGCAGGGGGAGCGGCCCCCCCCATTCACCTAAGAGGGGGGGCGCAAAGTCAGTTCCACACACTGACATAATAGGGAAGGAGGCGCTGCGACTCGGGGGGGGGGGCGCAATGTCAGCGCCCCCCTCCAGGTGTTGATTGTCCGATTGCTCATGTTGTGGTGATTGAGGCGGTGGCTACACGAAATTGCTGCAGCTGTCTCATTTCTGCAGCCAGGTCAGTTGTTGGCCACGTTGCTTTTCAACTGGCTCTTGGCTTGACCTCGTTCGTGCCGTGCAGCTGTGGCAAGCTGTGTAAAATGGCTGCGTTTATATTCTAGGAGCACCTTTTAGTGATAAGAAATTATTTTTGGTACTACGCGCATGTCAAGCATGTTTTCATAGATTTTTATTCCTCCCAAAGTCACGGCTCAGGAGGGCTAAGGTCATGGTCATCATTTTAAAATGACATTTGTTTTCGCCAATAGTAATGAGAACTAACAGTTCTCGTCAATATTGACGTGTTCTGATTGAGTGTTAGTTCTCAATAATATTGTGTCTAACATAAAAAACGGGCCCTTAAATTTATGCTTGTTTCCTTCATTTGTTTTCATCGTGCCAGCAACACGTACAGGTAAAATATGACATTAACTTAATGTCATTCGTTGTAAATGACATTAGATTTGCCGTGTGACGGGGGTATTGCACACAGTCATATCTGCAGAAGTTGTATCCATTCTCGAATAGCACAAATAGCGCATATTGACACAGGCGAGTGAGATGATACAGGCACTTGCCTGTGTCCTTGTGTCTTATTTGCGCTATTCCACAATGCATTCATACCAACTATAGCTCGGATTTCCTTACCAGTGAAAATGTATCTACACAAGTTGTACATTTTCCGCATGGGCCACAATCCACACGTTTTCCATACGCTTATGACGATTTTCCGTATGCACCTTACAAAATCCGTACGTTTCCATAACACCTTAGGTTTCCACATCTTCCTTATGAAAGTTTCCGTACACTCCATAAAATTTCCTTATCCTTCCATATTTTCCATAAGGAACTTTCCATACACTCCGTAAAATTTCCTTATCCGTCCATATTTTCCATAAGGAACTTTCCATACACTCCGTAAAATTTCCTTATCCGTCCATATTTTCCATAAGGACCTTTCCATATACTCCGCAAAATTTCCTTATCCTTCCATATTTTCCATAAAGAACTTTCCATATATACCATACAACTTCCGTATGCGTCCATAAAATTCCATATTTTTTCCGTATCTTTCATAAGGAAACTGTATGGAGTCCATATTTTTTCCATACGATTTTATACGGAACGTTTCAGTAGGGAAGACAAAGCTCACCGCTCGGCTTCATCTTTACGGGCCGCATACTGAAGATAGACGCGATCTTCCTTTCCAAATAAAATTCGGGTCTTCATAACACACAAACAGCTGCCGACCACGAATGACATTGAATAACGTGTATTTTTCTCGCGCAATCGACGATAAATCAGTACAGCGGCCATGCCAGTGTACTGATTTGCATCTCCATCGATAGGTGCAACTGTATACATAACCGATCGTCAAACACCAAATTGAACGTGCAAGAAAGTATGCCATCATGTTAGTTGAACAAGGCGTACTAATAGACAAGTCTGTGTCAGCGAAGTGCCGGCGAGTGCGCCCGGCGGCTTTCGGTGACTGCCGGGGTGCGTTTGCTGAAAGCGCGTCGTAACGATGCCCACCGCTTCTTATACGGACACCGTACGCAAGAAAAAATGGTGCATTCAGGTTAACCGATACTAAAGCTGTACTGTACACTCATTCTTACAAGTCGGAATTGCGTATCCTTAAACCCAGAAGCTAAGGCCGGTTTCCTCGGTTAAAGCCGCGTACCTATTCTGAAGTGAAACTGAATTCCTGTACTTTCCCTCTCAGTGCTAGTTCATTAATCGGCTTCTTGCGTATCAGTTTCTGCCGTTCCTTCCTCACGTCTAGTTGAATTCTAGATCTTGACGCAATAAATGATAATCTGACTAGTATCATTAAGGAGTGGGCAGTGGAAGTCGGGGGTACAGTCGTTAGACAGGACACTGGTAAGCTATCCCAAGAGAAGAAAAACCTCATTAAGAAACGTCAAGCTATGAAAGCCTCAAATGCAACAGACAAAATAGAGCTGGCGGAGCTTTCGAAGTTAATCAATAGGCGTAAAGTAGCCGACATAAGAAAGTATAATATGGCGAGAATTGAGCATGCTCTAAAGAACGGAAGAAGCCTCAAAGCTATGAAGACAAAACTGTGCATAGGCGAAAATCAGATGTATGCATTAAGGGACAAGGAAGGCAAGATCACAAACAATATGGATAGAATAGTTGAGGTAGCGGAAGAGTTCTACAGAGATCTGTACAGCAGCCGAGACAGTCAGGATGATAACGTAAGAAGTAGTAATGGCGCAGAGGAATCTGACATCCCACCAGTATTGACAGGAGAAGTAAAGAAAGCCCTAAATGCAATGCAAAGAGGCAAAGCAGCTGGTGAGGATCAGGTATCATCAGACCTGTTGAAAGGCGGTTTAGAGATTGCGTTAGAAAAACTGGCCACCCTGTATACGAAGTGTCTCTCGACGGGGAGGGTACCAGAATCTTGGAAGAATGCCAACATCATCTTGATCCATAAGAAAGGAAACGTCAAGGACCTGAAAAATTACAGGCCCATAAGCTTACTGTCCGTTGTCTACAAGGTATTTACAAAAGTAATTGCTAACAGAATTAATACGACATTAGAGTTTAATCAACCAAGGGACCAGGCAGGATTTCGTACAGGCTTCTCAACAATAGACCATATTCATACTATCAATCAGGTGACAGAGAAATGCGCGGAATACAACCAACCCCTATACATAGCCTTCATAGATTACGAGAAGGCATTTGATTCGGTGAAGACATCAGCAGTCATGCAGGCACTGCGGAATCAAGGCATCGACGAAGCCTATATAAACATAATGAAAGAAATCTACAGCGGATCCACAGCCACTATAGTCCTCCATAAAGAAAGCGACGGAATCCCAATAAAGAAGGGCGTACGGCAGGGAGACACGATCTCTCCAATGTTATTCACCGCGTGTTTACAGGAGGTTGTCAGAGCCCTAGATTGGGAAGAATTAGGAATAAGAGTTAATGGAGAGTATCTCAGTAACCTGCGATTCGCTGATGACATTGCATTGATGAGTAACGCGGGAGACGAATTACAGCTCATGATTACTGAACTGGATACGGAAAGTAGAAGAGTAGGTCGTAAAATTAATATGCATAAAACTAAAGTAATGTGGAACAATCTTGACAGAGAACAGCGCTTTGCGATAGGTGGCGAGACACTGGAAGTTGTAAAGGAGTACGTCTACTTAGGACAGGTAGTAACCGCGGAGCCGAACCATGAGAGTGAAATAACTAGAAGAATAAGGATGGGATGGGGCTCATTCGGCAAGCATTATCAAATCATGAATGGTAGTCTACCACTATCCCTCAAGAGGAAGGTATATAACAGCTGCATCTTACCGGTACTTACCTACGGAGCAGAAACCTGGATACTTACAAAGAGGGTTCAACTTAAATTGAGGACGACGCAGCGAGCGATGGAAAGGAAAATGATAGGCGTAACCTTAAGAGACAGGAAGAGAGCAGAGTGGGTCAGGGAACAAACGGGGGTTAAGGACATCATAGTTGAAATCAAGAAGAAGAAATGGATATGGGCCGGGCACTTAGCACGTCGGCAGGATAACCGGTGGTCATTAAGGGTAACTGACTGGATTCCCAAGAGATGGCAAACGCGTGAGGGGGAGACAGAAAATTAGGTGGGTAGATGAGATAAAGAAGTCTGTAGGTATAACGTGGCAGCAGAAAGCACAGGACCGGGTTGATTAGCGGAACATGGGAGAGGCCTTTGCCCTGCAGTGGGCGTAGACAGGCTGATGATGATGATGATGATGAAACCTAGAAGCGCCGACAGCATGTACACACGGACTCGGCAGGGGCGCTAGGCCTGCCTTCGCTAGGAGTCGTACGGATTGAGTACGGGTCATATTGAGTGCGACCGATCCCGGCCCAAGTGGCTGGCGAAGGTTGATGTTGGGCATTTTAGCGTCGAAAGCTATTCACTGTTACATTGAAATGCAACCGAGGTAAGCGAAAGTGCGAGAATCGCCAGAGATGCGTTTGCATTGTGGTTATATGTTGACCGGCGTTACTTTTCTGGCGTACATGCCGCGCCTGCAGGCCGCGGCACCGCATGTCCGATCAGACGCCAGATCGAAACGTCGTAAAGTATTTATCAGCCAGCCCGGTTAAAGATCGTCGCAAGTGTATTTGTAAGCGCGTGGCTACAACTGTCAGACTTGGGCATGAACGGCTGTACTGATTGAGCCGGTATGATAGTGTCCCAGCTGATATTTGGAATTTACTAATGAAAACAGTGTTGAATATTATGCTCTTTTATATTAAAAGGTCGATGTGCTAACAGCATCCCAATAGGTCATTAGATACTTACACGTGTTACGTCTATATTTGCTGTTTAAATACGCACAGCAGGGCTGTTGCCACTGGCTCTGGAAGGAGGGCAAAACGTCATGGATATATATACCGGTTGCCGCTTGTGTGGTTGTGTGCAGCGCCAGTAGTGCTCAGTGTTGCTCTGTTGTGTATGAGTGTGCAGATGTAAGTTCTGTGAATGAGTGAGGTAAGCTTCAGGCATTCCATCGAGGTTCACTGTTACATAGTAGGAAACGCACGACGGTATTCTTTTTTTTTCTTTTTTAGACGTTAGTCCTAGCAGCAAGAGTGATTATACTCTTGGAGGGAGTTCATGCACTCTAGCCCAACCAGCATTGCAAAACTCTGCGAGGGAGTAGCGTAATTCCAGCCGAGAGTGTGTGTACTCCATTTCAAAAGCGTGACTATACGCGAGGGAGCTTGTTCACTCTCGTTGAGCCAGAGTACCAGGAGTCTGTCGAGAGAGTGCGCCTACTCTGCGCAACAGAGAGTTCCCAGCACTCCTGAAAAGGGAGTGAAATGTGGGACAAGCGTTTACTCCCGCAAAGAGAGTTGCTAGCACTCTCTAGCCGCTGTCAGTGAACTCTTGTTAGAAGACGACCCACTAGAACCCGCTGACGAGCGCAGGCCATTGCGCAGTACCGAGGCTTCGATACCAGTGTGTCGGAACGGAACGAAAACCGAAAACGAAACACGAAAGAAGCGATATTTTTGACCGGAACAAAAACGTAACCGAAACTTTATGTATTATTTCGTTCCGGAGTGAAACCGAAATTTTTTCAATGGCTTTTCGGTTCACGAGAAAACTTCGCAATCCGGAACAACTGAGCTCATGGAACGTAAGCAATTATGCATATCTCAGGGTACAGTATTAGCGCGTACCTCAGGCAGGAATTCCGAAGCAAAGATGTGTTGAAATTGTGCGAAAAACGAAAACACTGGCAACCAGAGATGTTTATATTAACGCAAGTGGACTTTTGCGCGCCTGTCACGCAGGCCAAAGTGGAGAGGGCATCGTCGGCGGAGAAGTTTGTTACAGCGAAAGCTGTTATGAGCTCGCGACAGCTGAATTGGGCGCCATAGTTGTCCGCCGCCGCCGGTGTCCGTGACTGCTATCGCGTGAAATAAGAAAAAAATAAATGAGAAACGAATCTCTACACACAGTTTAAACGAATGTGATTTTAACCCGCACCCTCTGCGTGGCAGTCGGGTCTTCCGCCACAGTGCCACGCTGGTGCTTGTAACTTCTTTACAACAATACTCTATACAGGCGTCATGTCGGACAAGGAATCGTGTTAACATATGTAATATAGCGTGGCAGAAGAGTAAAATAACAACCAGTTATCACGCAATGTTAATAGCGCAAAGAGTGTGTGGTTTAATGCTTCCCACCAGTGTTGCGGAGCTGCCACTCCTGAATTGGAATGAATCGGGAATCATTCCACATTTTCGCAACCACGCAATGGAATGGGAACAAGGCTTGGAGGAATGTAATGGGAACGGCATTAAGAGCATTTTGCACGGAATGGAATGGGAATGGAATTAAGTCTTTTTCCGAAAATAGTGCAAGATTTCGTCTACGTGCTGTTTTTCAAACTTCAAACATTAGTAAGTCACAGCCTCGAATTTAACAATGCAGCAGTATCCTTAAAATGGTTTGGCTGATTACAAGCACGGTACATTTATAAGCAACGCGCCTACTACAAACCCAGGCATAAGGTATTGTGCAAACAAATGCATTATCCCAGCAGATACTGAAGGGAGAAACAAATTACCCCTGCGCGTTGGTTCCTATTGATACCCCCACACGAAAGTGCCGAATACTATATGCGCAGCCTGACCTTTATCTCACGAGCAGTTTTGTACCTGACACACGTAAATAACCTTTGCGACAAGGAAGACATTGCATACCTGCGCACAGGCGAACACAGAATGTTCTCACCCTACCCATGCTCGCGAGGCGCACGATCGCGAGGCGCTGTCTCGGGACTTCCAGACCTACCGAGGCCCCGACAAGACGACGTAACCGCCAGCGGGCGTCGAAGAACAAAGAACAAAGGATCGCCGCCGGCCGGAGAGGCCAAAGGGTGTATACGCACCGCACCCTCCGATGTCCCCAAGTGGGCTCCCCGAACCTCGCCCCCGCTTCTCGGGCGAGCGCGAGCAATGCCCGAATCCCGCCGAAATTAGGCCAATAGGACACCGTCTTTAACATTTTAGGGGCGGGGTGACAGCGAAGTAACGGCGATTGATGACCAGCTGCTACCCACCCGGTCGGGGGAGAGAGACGCGAGAATTCTCCAAGGGAAGATGGCGTCGAGCAACTGGGCCGGACGCCTGAATTCCCACAAGGTGGAGCTGCCCTGTCGACCTTACCCAAAAATCCTCTGTTTTCCTTACGTCTACACCAGAACACACTTGAAGTACATATTGATGGCACTCCTGTTCAAGCTTCGATCGACACAGGCACTCACGTCTGTTATGAGTGCGCATTTTCGTCGTGCATTAAGAAGATTCTCACGCCAACCTTGACCAGTGTGGTACAAATGGCGGATGGCGGCACGGTTCCTGCCGTTGGGATGTGTACAGCCCAGCTTACCGTTGCCGGTCATCAGGTGGTCGTTCTTTTTGCTGTTTTTGTCACATGCCCCCACGACCTCATACTTGGGCTGGATTTTCTGGCCGCCAATTCTGAGCTCATTGATTGCTCCGCCGGTGTGCTCCCTTGCACTGGCACAACTCACCAAGTCCCCGTACCAACCTTCGTACCGATTACATTGCAGCGACTTTATTCATCTGCCCCCGCAGACTGTTACACACGTCGATATTGTGGTCGTGACGTTGACGAAGACAGCAGTCAGAACGTCCGAGATGAAACTGCTCATTTGGCCGAACTTGTGGCCGGGAAACAGAAAGTGAAACTACAGCAATACACTGATAGCGGCGAACAGAGCGTCGACCGTTGATCAACTGCTCATGGCTGGGATGCGCCGTCTTTTATACATCACGCTTCGAGCTTTCCAGTCTTATCACTGGTTGTCGCGCAAGCAGTGGAATAATCTAGACTATTCGCGTCCTACGTGCAATCTTAACGAAATGACCTACTACACTCGTGAAGCTTCTCGAACACTGCGGCGCGGTCAGCGTGGAGCGTTGATAACCGCCCTTGCTTGTCAAACCGAATACATCAGAATAAAAGAAAAAGCGGGGCGTGGCATTGCCCCCCTCTCAAAAAGCATCGTCCCGATGCTTGCGACAGAACATAGCAGGGGAAAAAAATGAAAAGAAAGAAGGAACAAGTGTATACACAAATGAATTACAACAACAAAGGAAAAAGTAGAGTCCGCGGGTTTGCCAACGCGCAAAGAACGGCTTAAGGCGCAGGACGTGGACGACTTCAGGTCGTGCGCGGCGTCGCTGGGAGTTCGTAAAACCGTCCGGGACACCTCGTAGTCGAGAGCTCCGAGACGTCGAAGCACCTTGTATGGCCCGAAGTATCACTGAAGAAGTTTTTCTCCAGGGTTGCCACTGATGTTCGAGAAAATGTCGCCAAACGACGAGCAAAAGTCGCCAAAAGTCGCCATTTTTTTACAAATTTCGCCAAAAAAGTCGCCATCCTAGATATGTGCGGCATACATAGTAATAAAACTTTCCACTCACGTATAGCCCCGTAGAATACAGCACTATCCAAGACCCTTAAATTATATTGACGTTTCTCAATGCCAGTTGTATCGCCCGCTTCACCATGGGAGTGCATGGTGCTGCTTCTCCGACTAGCCGCAAGATGTGCGTGGTGGGGCAAGGGTGAATGAATGAAGCGCTCATGATATCCTTCCATCCCTGTCGGCTCGTTTCAAAGGTAAAAGTGTGGTAAACCTTGGGCGAAAACCGTGAAAGCGCTGTTTGTAGACAGCTTTACGTACCTTTATATGAATTAAAAGGATTAAAAGGTTCATTGACGGTAACACGACAGAATTCTTGCAGGAACCGATCATTAGTGAGACACTTTTTAAGTGTGAACTGATATGATAAAGGATGCCACCGACCCTTTCTTATAGTCACTTATATCTACACGTGTCAATCCGATGCGTTAATAATGAACAGGTAGACAATGTAGAATGTTTATAGCAATTGTTATATTATTGTTATTATTGTTATATGTTATTGTTATATAGCAAATAAGCTAAATTGGGGGTACTGCAACAGTGAATAAGTCGCCAAGCTATTCAGAACAGTTGGAGCTTTGGCGGAACAAATGGTCGGAACACGCGGCCAACCCGTTGTATAGCCCCTTCAGAAGCTAAACTTTAGAGAAGCTTGAAGCTCCTAAAGCTATATACTTATAGTCAAACACTGCCCCCCTCGTGGTTTGCGGGGCAGTCCGCTGACTTACATTTTGCTAAAATGTCGCTGGGAACATTCGAGTACCTGCTGCATTTAGATGAATTGAGGAGATACACACGAGTTACAGGACGGACATACCGAATGACGCGTAATGTGCACGTTCTACTCGTGGTTCTAAAACCAAGAAAAATACCGGGAATGTTGCCGCTCATTCATTGGAAGGACACTGAACTTAGGATGCATTACTCAGTGGAGACCTAAGCCGAAAATCGCCAAAAATTCGCCATGTCGCCATTCATAATTTTAGGTCTCCCCGGGCCTCTCAAATTCGCCAATTTGGCGAAAAGTAGCCACCATTGGCAACCCTGTTTTTCACTGAGCCCACGTCGGCGTATCGACGTCCAGACCCACACACGATCACCAGGTTGGAACTCCATGTGGCGTCATCGAATATAATAGCGACGGCTGTCGGCCCTCTGCTGGTCCTTGATGCGCAGGCGGGCGAGCTGTCGAGCTTCTTCGGCCCGTTGCAAATAGGCCGCAACGTCGAGATCGTCTTCGTCGGTGGCGGTTGGTAGCATTGCGTCGAGCGTCGTTGCCGGGGTCCTTCCGTAGACCAGCTTGTACGGCGTCATTTGCGTCGTTTCTTGCATGACCGTGTTGTATGCGAAGGTCACATACAGGGGCGTTGCGTCGGGCTGCAGCAGCATAACTCATTGCTTGAAGCTGCGGCGGTGCCGGCTGAGGAACACCCAGTGACTGTTGCATTTCCTCGCGGACAATGTCTGCGATCGAATCCACTGGAGGCTGCGGCGAAGGTAACAGCTTGCGCAACGCCTCCCGCACGATCACTCGGATGGTTTCATAGTGAGTGGATGGTTTCATAGTGAGTTCATAGTGAGTGCACTTCGGAATAAGTTGCAAACAGCGGCTAGCGGCTATACTGTTTCGTCCGCATGTCCAGTGTCTTTTCAATAGTCGTAGCCTCGGTGAGGAATTCGGCGACCGTCGTGGGCGGGTTGCGGACAAGTCCCGCAAGAAGTTCTTGTTTTACACCCCGCATGAGCAGGCGAACTTTTTGCCTTTAGCCATCGCAGCATCGGCCTGACGGAAAAGTCGAGTCATCTCTTCCGTGAAGATGGTGACGTTTTCGTTTGGCAGCTGCACCCGGGTCTCCAGCAAAGAAGCGGCCCTTTCCCTGCGGACCACGCTTGTGAACGTGCGCCGGAATGCGCTGCGGAAGAGATCCCATGTCTGCAGTGAGGACTCCCGATTCTCAAATTAGGTTCTTGCCACGTATTCGAGGTATAAGTAGACGTGACGCAGCTTGTCTTCATTGCTCCAGTTGTTAAAGGCGGCGACACGATCGTATGTTTCAAGCCAGGTTTCCGGGTCTTCGAACGACGATCCGCGGAAGGTTGACGGCTCCTTGGGCTGCCGAGGAAGGATCGGCGCAGGCTGCACCGGGTCGGTCATCGTCGCTGCGGTCGATGTTGGGCTCTGCTGCTGCCTGGCTTTTTCGGGAAGGAGCCCGTGCTCTGGCTGCAGTGCCTTTTGCCTGCGGCTTGTTGGACGATCCGGGTTTTCCTTGCCGTCGTCCTCGTCGCGGCTTGGGCTTGGGTCAGCACCCCGCGGTGGCGTCCGTATCATGAAGCAGCACCTCCACAAGATGTCACGTGGTCGCGATGTTGACGAAGACAGCAGTGAGCACGTCCAAGATGGGCCTGTTTATTTGGCCGAACTTGTGGCCGGGAAACTGAAAGTCAAACTACAGCAATACACTGATAGCGGCGAACGGAGCGTCGACCGTCGATCAACTGCTCATGGCTGGGATGCGCCGTCTTTTATACATCACGCATCGAAATTTCCAGTGTTATCACTGGTTGTCGCGCAAGCACTGGAATAATTTAGACTATTCGCGTTCTGCGTGCAATCTTAACAAAACGATATACTACACTCGCGAAGCTTCTCGAACACTGCGGTGCGGTCAGCGTCGAGCGTTGATAACCGCCCTTGCTGGTCAAACCCGAATACATCAAAATAAAAGAAGAAGCGGGCGTGGCATTATGTTATGTTCCCAGCTGTGCCAGACCGCCACTACTACGCTGCGCCTCTTCCCGACTTGCTGCTCACGCATTGTGTTGCTGTTCCCTATAGGGTTCTCAGCATCACGGCTAACAGAACCTGGTATCAGTTGTCAATTTCGGCTTCGCAGCTCAAGTGCTCCCACAAGGCATTTCCGTAGCCCACCTGTTCGCTACTAGATTCACAGGTCGAAGCTTTCGCCTTGGGTGCCATTGTTCCTGCGCAGCAGACATCACCGCTAACGAATTGTGGCAGCCGTCAAATTTTAAAATGCTTGCCGCTGACCTTCCGCATGAACACATTGAAGCCCTCCAGCGCGTTCTCTGTTCTTACCAGGACATTTTCGATTTAGGTGACCGACCTCTAGGACAGACTTCCGTTGACCAGCATGGCATACACACAGGTGATGCCAACCCTGTTCACCGCTGCCCATACAGAGTGTCTGCGTCTGAGCGGAGCGACATCCGACCGGAAGTAAATAAAACGCTAGCGAAGGACATTATAAAGCCGTCCTCCAGTCGCTGGGCGTCTCCGGTAGTGGTAGTTAAAAAGAACGGCATATCTTGGCGCTTTTGTATGGACTGTCGCCACCTCAACAACATCACAAGTAAAGGCGCCTACCCTTTACCGCGAATTGACGACGCCTTTGATTGTCTACATGGTGCCGCATACTTCTCTTCCATCGACCTTCGTTCCGGATATTGGCAGATCGCTGTGGATCCCGTGGACCAAGAGAAGATGGCCTTCGTAACAACTGATGGCCTCTACCAGTTCAGCGTCATGCATTTCGGCCTATGCAATGCCTCCGGCACATTCGAACGAATGATGGACTCCCTGATTCAAGGATTCACGTGGTCTACGTGCCTATGGTATTTAGACGACGTATTTCTGTTTTCGCCCGCGTTCGAAACTCACCTTGAGAGGCTCTCCGCAATTCTTGAAGTGTTCCGTCTCGCCGGACTTCAGCTGAACTCGTCCAAGTGTCGGTTCGGCCACCGCCGCATTGCAGTCCTTGGACATATTGTTGATGCCTCCGGCGTACAGCCTGATCCGGAAAGATTCAAGCCGCGAAGGACTTCCCTGTGCCGACAACCACCAAAGATGTTCGCAGCTTTGTCAGCCTCTGGTCCTACTTTCGGCCGTTTGTCAAAGACTTCGCCGAAATTGCTAGACCTTTGATGGACCTGCTCAAGCAAGACAAGCCCTTTACCTGGGATCCCTCGCAAGCAGCAGCTTTCTCCAAGCTCGTCACACTGCTCACACCTTCCCCCTGTTCTGGCCCACTTCGACCCTTCAGCGCCAACTGAAGTCCACACCGACGCCTGTGGTTACGAAATCGGCACTGCGTTGGCCCATCGACAACGTGGGCAGAATCACGTGATAGCTTATGCCAGCAGGCTGCTGTCCACCTCGGAACGAAATTATTCAATCACGGAGCTCGAATGCCTCACTCTGGTGTGAGCAGTTGCGAAATTTCGCCCTTGCTTATACAGCCGACCGTTTACCGCGCTCACCGACCATCATGCCCTTTGTTGGCTCGCCTCTTTGGAAGATCGCACAAGTCTGCTCACTCGCTGGGCACTCCGCTAGCAAGAGTATACCTACACGGTAGTGTACAAGAGTTGAACTGCACCAAGATGCGGATTGTGTGTCAGACTACCCTGTGGCTGACTGGGACTCCACGAGCACTGACTCCTGCGTATTTTCCCTCTCCCAGCTGCTTCGCCTAGGCGACGAGCAGCATCGGGATCCGCGTATAAGTCGGGTAATACAACGGCTGCAATCCTCCCCGCACGACGCCTCTGTACTTCTGTTTGCCTTCAAAAATAACACCTTATATCGGCGTAATTTTCACCCGCCGGTCCCGGTCTACTGCCGGTCGTACCAAAGCACCTGCGCTCGACAGTCCTCGACGCTCTTCATGACGCCCCAACCGCTGATCACCTTGGCGTTTCTCGCACGTATGACCATGTGCGCCGCCGCTTCTACTGGCCTGGCTTTGCACGCTCTGTGCGGCGTTATGTCAACGCCTGCGACGTTTGTCAGCGCCACAAAAAGTCGTCGGGACTTCCTGCCGGGCATTTTCAGCCTGTCGACGTCCCTCTGGAGCCCTTCTTCCGAGTCGGTTTGGGCCTCCTCGGTCCCTTTCCTACATCAACTTCAGGAAACAGGTGGGTTGGCATTGCTACCGATTACGCGACCAACTACGCAATCACGCGAGCCCTGCCAACCAGCTGCGCTGCAGACTGCTCTGATTTTTTACTTGGGGATCTTATTTTAGTACACGGTGCCCCACGACGATTGCTGACAGACCAAGGCCGTACTTTACTTTCTCGAGTGAATGACGATATCCTGCGTTCCTTTTCAACCGAGCATTGGCTCATGACCTCGTACCACCCTCAGCCAAACGCGCTTACAGAGCGCTTACACAGGACCCTGACACACATGCTTTCGAAATACGTGCTGACCAACCATCGTGACTGGGACCTTGAACTGCCACACGTGACGTTCGCATACAACTCCTCTCGGCACGACACTGCTGGATACTCACCGTTTTACCTTTTGTTTGGACGCGAACCAACGTTGCCGCTGGATACCTTCCTTCCGGCTGTTGCAGAGTCGACCACGGAATACGCACGCGACGCTATTGCCCGCGCTGACCATGCTCGTCAACTTTCCCGCAACAGATTGACGGCTTCTCAAAAATACAGAAGCACCGTTACGACGAGCGGCATCGTGACCAACGTTACCCAACGGGTTCCCTCGTTCTTCTCTGGTCCCCAACGCGACGTGCCGGCCTCTCTGAGAAGCTACTTTCTCGTTACACTGGCCCATACCGCGTGCTTCCACAAGTTAGAGACGTTACGTACGAAATTGTCCCGGATAATCGCACAAACTCTTCTGCTTTGTGATCCCGTGACGTCGCCCACGTATCAAAGCTCCAGCATAACCACCCTCCTTCTGCTGCAGCGCCATAGACAGGCCGTGTCGGAGCTTTTGCCGCCAGGGGTTGTGTTGCGTGGTTAAGACCAACGTTAACAGTGCCTAGCGGGGTATGCCATCAAAAGGCATCTGGGAAAGAGGTCAAGAAGTAGGCGTTCTATTGTGAGCTGTGCTGTGGCTTGCTACTGACTTAGAGTAGTAATTTCCACGTAACAGTATGAACGAACTCGCCTAGAAAGCTGCGTTATTCACTAACCTAGGACCACTACACTTTACATTAACGAGTTTTTTTGAGCCCTACACAACGCTAGGGTCGCCATGCATAATAAAATTTATTTCTTTTTGTTTTTTGTTTCGTTTAGCATCAGAGCTCTTTCATATGCACTTCCTATCTGTATGCTTTCTGAAGGCCCTTATCATACGGACTCTGTTTCTGTTTGCGAAATCTGCGGGCATCTATCCTGTATTATATCGACAAGCTCTATCATACGTACGAATGGCTTCTCCCCTTATACGTTTTATGCTAACTTTCGCATTGATATTGCTCTTGGTTATAGCGTAAAAGTGTGTACGCAGTTAAAGCGAAAAAGTATTCAAGTAGTGTTAGAAGTGCGTTAAAAACGAAGATAATGCTCTAAAGCCTAGAAAAACAGCGAGAAACCGAGCTAAATGACGAGCCTCTGTGTAAGAATAGGTATTGCTAGCAGGTAAGCCTACTCATGATAAGGACGTTCATGAAAGAAAAATAGATCGGCCGTAGCTCATACGGCAGACAAGTCCACATCTTTGCAGGTATGCGCTGCTGTACATTAAGCAAAAGGTATTAAAAAATTCGTATTTCTTGGGCTGAAACTGTGAGGACAAGAAAAAAGTTTGATAACAATTTAAGGACCCCTCAGGGTGCTATGAAACGCAAAATGGTAGGCATTACGCTTAGAAATCTGAAGACAGCACAATGGATCAGTAAGTTTCGTTAAGTGCACCATGCTGCCTGACCAGACGAGCTATCGCCGAAGTCAAGATTATGGAAGAATGTACCAGAAAGCAAACAGGGATGGCTGTTAATCTAGTTGACATGAAATAGACCTCGGCGGGTGACGTAGTATGCACGACAGACAAGTTGCGGCCGGTTGAAGCAACGGAATAAAAAGCAAGGCCAGGGGGATAGTGAGCGAGGAAGGCTCGTGAGGGAGGAATACATTTATCTCAGCACGTAGAACGTACGACAAATTGAAGATCATTTGCGGAGGCCTTTATCTCGCAGTGGACATATAATAGGCTCCGGATGATCATGACATGTTCAATGAGCATCCCTCGACGTTTAAAAAAAGTCTTGCAAATGTCTTTCTTCAAAGGATGTCGTATATTTCAGAGCAATCTATATTACTTTTCATTTGTCTATTTGACACGTAACATTCAGTAGGTAAGGTTTGCAATATTACCCCCTTTTAACTGCTTAGTTCAGAAGGTAGAAACGTGATGCCTGAGGTTTTCTGATCACCTAATATAATTTACGGAAGTTTTGGTTGAAAAATGCCTTTATAAATTTGCTTTATGCCATCAATGGAGCTCAGCAGTGTCATTAGAATGCAGATCTCGCCGCAGGTCTTGCCTTGGGCTCATTCGAAATCCCGCGATGACATCTTGCAGCTTGAGATGCTTCCAACTAGGGCAGTAGAAGTAGCGTGTTTTCTTCACCTCACCCTCACCACTTGCTCCCTGACCGCAGTTTGTTCCTAAGTGCACGGCACAAAAGAGGGAAGACATAAACTTACGGCACTTTATTCTATTCCATGGCATCGGTTCCAGGAGTTAGCCGTTCACGGGGCCTGCACTTAAGCACCGTGCAGCTAACTATAACGAGGGGGAAACTTCTCCAAGGAAGATAAATAATATTGTTTCTGCCTCCGAAGGAGCTCAAAAAAAAAACGTCGTTTGTGCTGTGGAATGAAAAGAACAAAATGCGTGTGGCACATCATTAGCTGCGCTCAAGCGACGCGGCGCTACCCACGGTAACGATCGATGATGGAAAGGAACACCACCTATGGCGTTTCCGAATTTGGTTCAACACTTACTGCCGCCGCCTATCTTCTCTTTTTGGATGGAGGCGCGAATGCGAGAGAAGTTTTCAGGCGGCTGAAGCAAAGCGAAAAGCATTCGCGATAAAATATGACAACACTGCAGCCTCGCTAAATCGGGTAGCTTAAATTCATTGCTGCACATGTGCAAAGATGATACAGGGTCTATTTGCGGCTTTACCCTTAGCCAATAGCTGAACCAACACGTATGAAACACAAGATGAGCCAGCAGCTGGACCAAAAGCTGAACCAGGGCTGACTCTCTTTCTTGTCCCGTTCACCCGCGCTGTTTCCTGTTATGAAACCCTGCCAAGAAAATCAAGTTCGAACCGTGTCAAACGATTGTGTTTGCACTGTGCGTGCGCTAGTAAAGTGTGGCCTTGTTGGCGCATCATGAAATGCGGCACTTCTGCGCTGGCGCAACGAGAGACAAAT
This sequence comes from Rhipicephalus sanguineus, assembly GCF_013339695.2. NCBI lineage: Eukaryota > Metazoa > Arthropoda > Arachnida > Ixodida > Ixodidae > Rhipicephalus > Rhipicephalus sanguineus. Next base: position 44,793 of record NW_023614518.1, read on the forward strand.
ACACTGCACACACGGGCGCTACTTGCAACAGGAAATTTTAATTCCTTGATCGATCCGAACGAAAAAACCTTCAGATAGACGTCACCGATTACGTGACCCTTGGCAGAGCAAGGCAACAAAAAACAGGCAACTGATATGATAGCAAAACTCGAGCAACATTAGAGAATAACATCCCTTACAACTTCCGCAAGAAACTCCGTTAAACCGACTTTCCTGCCCCCATCGCCATGTTAATTAATATCACTCAATTTAAAACAGCCGTAAAGAGCAATTACTAATCTTACTGCCCGCCCAGTTCTTTTTATATTTTTGTGGAACCGGTCCGTTAAACGCATAACCAGTGCCTCTAGCAAACCGCGCCCGAGTGTCTGGGAACATTTCAGATTATTTTAGAATCTTCTTATAAGCTTGAGCGCGCAACGAGAACAGTAGAGTTTATGCTGGAACTAACACAGCCACCAACAATAAGGCTGGAATCTTCGATACCGCATGTATAAATGCCGACGCGCCTTACTCGAGATCAGATTATCGACGACGGACGAATGTGCTCGAGGCTATCGCTGCACCTAGTGCAAGGTCGATCCAAATAGGTCGTGACACTTCGGGCGAAAAGCGGTTCAGAACGTACTGCCAACGACACCAGCAAGGGGAGTTATGAACACTAATAGCGAAAAATCAGGTTTTATTCAAGGGCGAAGCAATATTTCTTTTACAAATGACATTTATTTCCCGAACAATATTATGTATATGCGATGTGCCAACAATATATGACAGTGTTTAATTATTACGAAAAACCTTTTTCTTAGCGCCCCCTGAAGAGAGGCGCACGTCATCGTTATTCAGTGTAGCCCTTGCGGTGCATGGAAAGGCGCGCTCGTAAATTTCGTCTCCCACGACATGCCCCTTCCCGTGTTCTGGTGTTTCGCATTATCTGAATTATTGTGGTGAGAACTTGATTTTTGCTGTGCGTGGAGTTGCGAGGTGCGTTTCATCGTTGGTGAACGTGTTGATATCGGTGTTCAACGGGCAATGGGACGGCGCGGCTAACATTTACCACCGAACACTTTCCTCGGTAGCCGCGGAAACAATGTGGTGTGCAAGGATGCAAGGGCAACACGCGATCTCTTCTAGATAAGACACCGGGGCAACGGTTCGGGGTAGTGTGCTTGCTGGATTTTCATGGATCAGTATTCCTGTTGCCTGGCTTCCTTCTTGAACACGCATTGCCTACTATATTTCCTGTTATCGATGAGCAGATCGCTAAGTTATCTGTTACGCCAAAATTCGCATTCCTGTATACGTTACACGTAAGGTGAATTTATCAGAACATAAGGCAAAACATACTGCACGTAGTGTACGCACTTTTTGTACTTATTACGACACTTGTTGCTCATTGCGTAGGGTTCAATTAAATTGTGTTATTGTGACTTTGAATAAAACGGAAATGTTATCATTTTGGCGTGAGTAGGCGTCATTTCTTCTCGTTAGGACTGAAGCACAGAAGCAATGCGCTCTTTAAGGCCACTACGCACATGCGAAACAAATAGCAACGCTGCAAACATGAGAGGTATGCTGCTGCTTACTTTAATCTCGTTGTGGAAGATGGCACGAACGCAGAATAAAAGCTCCAAAAAGAGGCTTTCGTGCTAAGACCACGGCGAAATAAAAGGCCGTACACTCAAACACCGCTGTTTAGTGATAAGTCGGTATTAGTTTAGCTAGCGTTAAGCGTACTGGTCAAGGACTTGTCGTCTCGTTTACCGCGAGTCCTTAGCGATCAGTACTCTAAGAAAACTATTTTGAGGTCAAATTTCACGCTAGTGCCAACAAAATGACGTCACTTTATGACCGGATATTGCGTCACATCCGCTTTATTTCTTGTTCCGCTGGAAGTGTTCCCTCCTCACAAAGATGGCGCTAAGCACCATGAGCAGCTCATTAGCGGCCATTTTCGGAACCTATGGGCTTCCATGGGAGCTTCGTTACCAGTTACATTTACCTTGCCTAGTGTATCACTTGTTTTCTTTCTTGGCACCGGTTCACCCACTGGATGGTTTCATCCTTACCTGCTGGACTTCCGCTTGCTTCACCGTCACAAACATGTGAAAATATTAATTGTGAAGTGCTACTTTTAAATGCGAAGCATTTCTTAGCAAACTTCTGCGACTTTGAGCATATCTATCTATCTATCTATCTATCTATCTATCTATCTATCTATCTATCTATCTATCTATCTATCTATCTATCTATCTATCTATCTATCTATCTATCTATCTATCTATCTATCTATCTATCTATCTATCTATCTATCTATCTACCCGCCTACGACTTTGTGCTCTCGCGGCCGTTTCGTTGACGGGATGTATACCAAAAATGGTACGGCATGGCATATCTGTATGACGAACATAAACGACAGGTCATAACATGAAAATCATGACATGCATGCCCAATATTTGCCGGGCACCAGTGAACAGCACTCCGGGGTCCTCGAAAAAGCGGTGGTCACGGTAATTCACAAACCAGAATCGACGCTTGCCCGCTTGCTACCGAGGCCGAAAGACCGACCTTCTAAGGAACAACACCAAGGCGTAGTCTACAAGGTGTCGTGTTCTGAGTGTCCAGCCAGCTGTATAGGCCAGAGCAAGTGTTTCCCGGAGATAATACGCCATCATAACAATGACATTTAGGAAGAGAACTTAGCGCAAATGAAGACGAACCACAAAGACTCATTTCCGCTGAAGTTTTGTTCCTATATGCTATGTACCAACTAGGCCCAACAAGTTTTACTGAAGTTCATAACAATGACGTCACGAAGATGGAAGTGCGACGCAGCGCTCTTGCAGAGTACTGTGAGAAGCATAACTATAAAATCGACTTTGATGGCGCTTCTGTTTAGAAACAGAAAGAAAGAAATCCGGGAAGGAGGCATTTTCTCGAGTCTTGGCACATTCAGCACGCACCTGCAAACGTGAACCGCTGGCCAGGAAGAATGCCTCCAGTAAACGTTCACGGCCTCCGAAACGTGAGGCAAAGGGAAAGTCGGAGCCGTGGTGATAGAACAAGACGCGACGATGCTTCTATGACCAACACAGTCACCCCCTGAGGAAGGGTCCGAGTCCGTCCCAAAACGTCGGGCTCTATTCAAACTGTGGCTGGAGGCATTTCAACTTCCTAAATCGTCTACGCAGCCAGACAGATTTCTGTCGATATGTTAACGTTTATGTCATGAACAGCATGTTTTACAAGCCACGGTCCTGGTGCTTTTGCGGCCGTTTCGTTAACTTGATATATGACTAAATTGGTATGGCGGGACAAGAGTATATGACGAGCATAAGTGACAGGTCACAGGTCCTAACGAGCAAATCATGACACGCATGTCATGTACAGCTTGATATGTATGACATGTTCTCGGGACGCTCGCGGCCGTTTAATGAAATGGATATATACCAAAACTGTTTTGACAAGAGATTTCTGTATAGCGAACATAAATGACTGGTGGTAACATGAAAATCACGACATGTATGTCATGTAGGGTATGATTTAAATTCCGTGCTCATGTTGTACTTGCGGCCGTTTCGCTCGCTTGACATGCATCAAAAGTGGTATTTCGGGACTTCACTGCATGTCGAACATAACTAACAGGTGGTAACATGAAGGAAATGATATGCACGTCATGTACGGCATGATTGGTTTTACCGTTCCTCTCCTAGCACTTCATTAACCTTGCCTGCTCATCGCCCGTCCTGCCGCGCGAATCACACCAAAGCGGTCTACCCACCACCGGCACAGACCGCTGCGCACCTTCGCTCCTTCTTTGTGAACACGGCAAGAGACTGGACCCAGAGATGCTCCAACCCGCATGCCTTCAAGTTGTTCATCGAATCATTGTCACTACATAACAGCCCATCCCTCATGTAAAACCCCAAGCTGGGGCATTTGAGGTATTAATAAATAAATAAATAAATTTACATAACATAGTCTCGGGGCGCTCGCGGCCGTTTGATTAAATGGGTATATACCAAAATTGGTATGGCGACACATTTCTGTATGGACAACATACATGACTGGCGGTAAGATGAAAATCATGGCATGCCTTTCATGTACCGCATGACTTACATGCCATGCTCATGGTGCGCTCTCGGCCATTCCATTAGCTTGATATACACCAAAACTGGTATTGCGCGACGTGACTGTACGACGAACGTAAACTGCAGGTCTTAACATGCAAATCGCGACACGCATGCCATCCATGTACGGAAAGATTTACATGACACTGCCTTAGTGCCCTTCCCGCTGTTTTGTTAACTGAATATATACCAAAACTGGTATCGCATGACATAAGTGCGTGACGAACATAAGTGTCAGGTTATGCACTGTATATACCGGTATATACGCTTCGTTAGCATGGCATATATGAGAGCGTACATGCATGCATGCATTACAAATATGCGACAATGAACTACATATAATGACAAAAATGATTTTATTTGCCTCAAAGAAAAACAAGGCGATGTATGCAGCTTCTTGCCGGCTGCTTCGTATTACAACGATTCCCACAGTTGGTGGTATCTGCCGGACTTGTTTTCTTGCCTGTAGTTCATGTAAAATCGATGAGGGGTGGGCGACATCATGTAATGTGAAATATTCAATTGAGCTCTTTTTCGGATAGCATTAGGGAAGCTTTGCTTACGCAGGAACCAGCGTAATAGTATACGGCAGTCCCAAGACTTGTGAAGATCTACAAGTTTGTTGCGACCGCTGTGTGAGTGAAGATGCAACAGAGCGCTCGTGGAAAGCATGGTAAATGCAACGTGCTGTGCGCGCATCCTTGAGAAACACGCCGAAACAAACTCATGTCCCTTCACTTCGCCCCATAACATCAACGAATGGAAGAAGAAGATCGCTCTCCAAGTCAACTGTGAAATTTATGGCCAGTTGAAGTGAGTTTAGATGTGGCCAAAAACACATCCAGGGCAACCATCTTTATAATGTGTAACGAAGCAGCATATCGCCAAGTTCCCCTTTCACACAAAACGGGGCACTTGGCAGTATCCTGTTTCCGGCTATCTTCAGAGGCATCGGAGGGCGCAAGATAAGACGGGGACGAGGAAGGGCGACGATGGCTGACTTGCAACGCTTTATTCGTAGAAACGGGACGATGAACATTCATACATACTTCGCTGACATGCGCCACCACCGGGGAAAATGACGAATACATAATGCAGCCAGCACTGCGCACAAAGGCGTGTCATTCATGGTCTGTTTAGATATGATATTTCATGAGATGAAAGTGCTATCGAAGGAGAACTGATGCATTTGCCATCGAACTTTCTGAGGAAGTCTGCCTGGATGATTTCGCGCGTCAACTGTGAATAATGTCTAGCTAGGACCTCGCTCTTTTTAAAGAAAGGCGCACAACCGCAGTGACGACAATGAATGCCCAAGTGGCCTTGAACCGTGTTGTACAGATCGTTGTGGTGCTCTCTCAGGCGGTCGGTTAAGCACCTACCAGTCTGTCCCACGTATTTCTTCCCACAGGAGAGAGAAATCACGTATACCACGCCAGTGGTACAGGCCACAAGCTGCTTTCTGTGTTTCAAAGAACAGCCATTACGGCAGCCACTCGAAGCAAACTTGCAAGGCTTCGACAACTTCACCGGTGCGGAGAACACTGCCTTAACACCAGCACGTCGCCCTACCCTCTTGAGTTTAGGGGACAGATCATGTGTGTACGGAAGTACAGCAAGCTTTTTCTTTTCAACAGGCGCATCTGGTATACGGTCATTTCCACCCCGTCTGATTTGTTTTAACAGCTTTTCCGCAACAGCTGAAACAAGGACCTTCGTATACGCTGCAGATAACAAGTGGCTAACCTGGGCGTCAAAACTTTTTGCATAGAATGTGGACACGACCTTCTAAGGGCATTGACGAGGCACACATTCGATATTCCCCTTTTTACTAACTTTTAATGAGCGGAATGGAAGGACAGAAGTGGTTTTCCGCTCTTCGGTTCAAAAGACCAACATATCTGTTCGCTAGAGAGGCACAGTTTGATCTCCAGGAACCTTAAGCAACTATTTTCGGGTAATACGTGCGTCAGCTTCAGCGGATGAAGGTTCAAGACACATTCAAGACAGATTCAATACTTCTTCCGCAGATTGTTCAAAGGACTCTTTCGGACAATCAATGAAAATCAAAAAATCATCTATATATCGGCACACTTTTTCAACTACGGACAAATGGAGGTTGGACAGAATATTGCGATCTTTTTGGGCAAGCTAGATATCGCTTAGGATAGGCGCCAGGCACGACCCGATGCAAACGCCACTTTTTTGTATGTACTGGCAACCTTCCCACGAGACAACGGTTGATTTTAGGTACATTGTCATCAAATCCATAAACCCGCTCACTGCGATCCGTGTGGCGTTCTGGAAAGCTATTTGCCCGAAACTCTCAATAGCGTCTTCTACACATTTTAGCATGTCATGTGGCAGAGAATAACATAAATCCTTAACGTCTACAGAAGAAGCACCCAGGCCCTTTCTGTTTTGCTTTAAAAACCTGATTACAGCGTCCGAGTCTTTTATCAGAAAGGGGTCGTCAACTGTTAGTACATTAAGCTTGTTTTGCAAAAATACGGCGACAGATTTCTCCCAGGTCCCTCTTTCGGTTACGATTACTCGCAGTGGGCTTTGTCTTTGTCTGTTTTAGCTGTAGACGTGGTGGAAATGACCGTGTGCCAGATGCGTATCTTGAAAAGAAAAAGCTTGCTGTACTTCCGTACACACATGCTCTGTCCCCTAAACTCAAGAGGGTAGGGCAACGTGCTGGTGTTAAGGCAGTGTTCTCCGCACCGGTGAAGTTGTCGAAGCCTTGCAAGTTTGCTTCGAGTGGCAGCCGTAATGGCTGTTCTGTGAAACACAGAAAGCAGCTTGTGGCCTGTACCACTGGCGTGGTATACGTGATTCCTCTGTCCTGTGGGAAGAAATACGTGCGACAGACTGGTAGGTGCTTAAACGACCGTCTGAGAGAGCACCACAACAATCTGTACAACGCGGTTCAAGGCCACTTGGGCATTCATTGTCGTCACTGTGGTTGTGCGCCTTTCTTTAAAAAGAACGAGGTCCTGGCTAGACATTATTCACAGTTGACACGCGAAATCATCGAGGCAGACTTCATCGGAAAGTTCGATGGCAAATGCATCAGTTCTCCTTCGATAGCACTTTCATCTCATGCAATATCATATCTAAACATTCCATGAATGATACGCCCTTGTTCGCAGTGGTAGTTGCACTATGTATAGCGTTCAAAAAATATTCGTCATTCTCCCCGGTGGTGGCACATGTCAGCGATGTATGTATAAATGTTCATCCCTCCCTTTGTACGAATAACGTGTCAGCGCTCTGTGTGCGTCGCCCTTCCTCGTCCCCGTCTTGTCTTGCGCTGCATTCCCTCCGATGTCTAACCAACACGCCCAAGCTTCGATACTAATTCAGAGGCATTTATCGGCACTTAGTGTTACCCATTTCGTGCACACAACTCCGAAGCTCTTGTTGACTATCTTAGGTACAGCAACCCAGGTGCCTGTTCTTCTTTCAGTATTGATATCAAGGATGGTTTCTATTGCTTGCCACATGACTGTCTATTAAAAAATGTGAAACACTGCATCTGTGAGGATAACGACGAACTTTGTTTCCGCAACAAAGCCGGTATCAGTGTTTTAGGCATTATAGAATTATTATTTCTACATTGAATCAAGTGTTGTCGGATGGGATATCAAATGGCTCGAATAAATGGCAGGAGCCTGTACAGCGTCAAGGGTTGCGCCAAACTTATGCGACATATATGCGATCAAATTTTACGGGATGTTGGAACTCAGTAAAGGAATGCTCCGTCATGTTGGTGGTTATCCGAATTTCGACACCACAAGACACGCTGCGGGTATTCTGAATGTTTTCAGGGAATTGAATTTTGGTCTCACGTTCACGTGTGAACTTCCCAAAGTAAAAAGCCTGAAGAAGGAACCAACTCGCCCAACAAGTAACTTTACTGAAGTTTCTGGATCTGCAACCAGGGCTTAAGGTCAGGGTAGCCCGAGGGGGGCGCCCGCCTCCCCCTTCAATGTTTTAAGGAGGGGCTCAGACCCCCTCGGCAGGTGAACTGCACCACTGTAGCACCCATTCGACAAGCGCTGGAGCTGACTTTTTTTACTGTAGCGTCTTGTTCTATTAAATTTTAGCACTCCAATTTTCTGAATAATGATGGTGACGTGTTGCGAGCAAAGAAAAAAAAAGTATCCTCGCACTGCTGCATGCATTTCCTCGAGACACTGCCCACGGCTGGCCCTCTTCAACTAAGCTTGTTAGCGCAGTATACTCTTTCACGAGGCATTCGAGCGTGAAGCTACCTGCTCTTGAAGGTCCACCTTGGTCTCCTTACGTTACCAGTCAATTTTCATTCCTTTAGTTCTGCATTTCAAGTCTGGTGTAATACCCAAAGACCGGTGCATTAAATGAATGCCTTCAACGCTCTAAGAATAGTTTATGCATTTGTATAACATTTTTAAGCATGTGCTCAATTACAGAAACAGCGGGCGTCACTACACTGTCATTGTCCCAAACAACTTCTCTGACCTGTGACAGTTGTGACGAAAGCGACTTTCGCCGCACAGACCATATATGTATATATACCGGGTGTCCTAGCTATCTTTAGCCAAGGGTTAAAAAATACAATATTAGAGGCAGGCGAGTGAAGTCAGTTGCAAGTTACTGACAGTCGCCTTGATCACTAAGAAAATTTTTGTTTGCTAATTAAGTAATTTGTTAATTAGGATTACTTAATAAAATGCTAAATATTGACTTTATGCAAGAAATGCAACTTGCAAAGTTTGAGAGCGTCTTCAGAAAGCACAATTGCATTATTTGCGATAAAGAAAGTCTCACGTATACCATTTTTTCCAAGCTGCAAAAAAAAAAGCCCGCGAAATACAAAAAGAACCACGTGAGTAGCACATTCGCGCGCTGCGAAAATGCTGCCCTCAGCCGTGGTTTGAGCCAACGAAATCAGCTGCGGCCGCGACTCGCCGTCTCCGTTGCAGCGGTAGGCTGATAAGTTAACGGTGGTATCATGGCCCGCACTCGCTTAACTTGCATCGTCACGCGCGCCAACTGGCTGACACGGACCAAGAAGCCACCGCCCACTTATGGACCTACCGCTGCAACGAAGACGGCGAGTCGCGGCCGCAGCTGATTTTGTTCGATCAAACCACGGCTGAGGGCAGCATTTTCTCTCTCTCTCATTATATATATATATATATATATATATATATATATATATATATATATATATATATATATATATATATATATATAGATAGATAGATAGATAGATAGATAGATAGATAGTCAAGTAGATCCTCCGTGAGAAGTCAAAACGTTGTTTATTTCGACGTTTCAGCCAGAGTCTGGCCTATATATATATATGCGCGAGTGTGAGCGTACCCGCTTTATATTGGTGACCGCCTTATCAAGGCCCCCCTCCAATTAACTTAGACTTTAAGCTCTGTCTTCAACTAACGCTTTCATTTGACTACCCGCATTTGAAGCTTTGCCTCAGACGAACAAAACCACGTCAAAGATATAGACGACTCGACGTTTTAAAACAGTGAAAGATAGTATTGCACTTTCTTTTTCCGTTCAGCACACAGAAATTCATGTAAGCACCTGATCAACGTCAGTTAGACAGACCGTTGGATTCCGCTTTCCCGCCTCAAACCTTTATTGATCAATGCGAAGGGCTTTTGAAGCAGGTAAAGGTGAAGTGTGAACACAGGGATTAAAGCAATAAAAAGAGAAACCTTGTTCTCCTTTGCTATGCGTTCTCGTGGCCTAAAACAGTTGGTTCCCGCTACAGCGTACAGGTGGTCTTTAGTGCGCCTCATATACCCGGAAGTATTTGCATTGCAGCTCATAAGATACTTGACAACAGCCGAACTTGACAGAAAACAGACTGGAGCAGGAAACGCTAAAATCAGTTTGTGCCATACGTTTGCGGCGTCGTTTACCGAACCCCCATGACTTGTCCGCTTGTCTCCATTGGGCCTAAACACCCACCTTAGGGAATAGAAGAATAATTTGAATTCTAATTATGGTTGGCATTTACCTGCCCATTGCAAGCACTGTTCACTAGACGACAGTTCTGCATGGATGAGACGGCGCGCAAACTAATGGAAGCTCTCTTGACTAAGCGTGCTTGTGAAAGCTCCTGCGGTGGCGTTATCTAGAATGGAGATGGGTTTCGTAGATATATTTTTAGTTGATTGAGATTATGACGCCATTTTTGGAACATACGATGTGACCTTTTCCTACTGTTGCAAGATCTTCATTTTGTTTAATCAACTACTTTGTTTTTTCTTGCCTTTTGGCATGTTGGCAAGTTTTCTACGTGGTGGCGACTGCGCAGTTTGTTTGAGTTCACCCTTCTTTTTATGCATCTTCTAATAAACTGTCAGTTTCGGGCAAGCGCTTGTCGTGTATCTGTCTACGTTGCTCGGAATGCCTTAACCATATTGGAGTGATATTATCCGTTATTAAGGCGAAAATCTTAGACAGCTCATGAGAATGGGCTCTTTGCGAAAAGCCGGTGTGTGGTACAAAAATCACGCGGCCTCGCAAGCGTGGCGTGATCCATACGAGCTGCGGTCCCGCTTCCCTCCTTGCGATGTTCGCGTGGGTAAAGAAATAAAGAAAAATGGCTGAGGTTTAACTCTTGAAAACCTACTTAATCAGGAGTGAAAGCTATGTTTGGCGTGATTCTGCGAGGACTATGCACAAGAAGAAGAGAGAAGAAATAATAGAGAAGGAGAGGCAGGGAGGTTAACCAGTATAGGACAACCGGTTTGCTACCCTACACATGAGGACAGGGTGGGGGAAATTAAAGATGGAGAGGAAAGAGAGAGAGAAAGATAGAAAGATAGCACATGACACTGCACACACAGAATCAGTCGGTCACTCTTGCGTGGTACGCGACATTTCTGTCACAGCCGCTTGTCCAAGTTCGTCTCTTCTAAAAACCTCAGCAGTGCCTTCGTCGCCTTCAGCTGTGATGTCTTCTGTTGACGGCATGCAAGAACTGTTCCAACAGACATTTATCCACTGTCAAGGCGCGCTAGAATGGACGCCAGTGACTGTCTCTGAACAGTATATGCTGGACAGTCGCACAGGACGTGTTGTAGCGTCTCCTCGCAACGACAGGCATCACAAAGAGCGTTGTCGGCCATTCCAATCCGAAAGGAATAGGACTTCGTGAATGCCACGCCTAGCCATAAGCGATAAAGCAGTGTGGCCTCTCTTCGCCGGTGTCCAGTTGGCATACAGAGATGCATCAAAGAGGACAGGTGGTGTTGACGATTGGTCCGGTTGGTTCGGCTGCTTGGTAGGCACCATAGAGCGAGCGTTATCTCATGTGCAAGCCCTCGAAGACTGCTGGCAGCATCAGACCTTGAAAGTGGGATGGTATCTTCCGGTGTGCTTTCATGAGCTTCCCGAGCGGCATTATCGGCGTGTTCGTTCCTATGACGCCGCAGTGACTTGGCAGCCACTGAAACGTAACGTGGTGCCCTTTCTCATGTGAAGTATGGAGAAGGCATCTAATTTCAAATACGAGCTGTTCGTATGGCCCGCGACGCAGAGCAGATAGCACAGATTGTAGGGCTGCCTTTGAGTCGCTGAAGATAGACCAATGTTGAGGTGGTTCCCGATTGACCAAACGAAGTGCAGCGCGCAGAGCAGCTTGTTCCGCAGCTGTCAACGTCGTGGAGTGGTCAGTACTAAAGCTGATGGTAATAGCTCTTGCTGGGACAACCACCGCACCGGACGAACACTGGTTGTTTGTGGAACCATCTGTACATATATGTACACTGTCCGCATAATTCTCGCGCAAAAGGAGCAGAGATAGTTGTTTCAGCACAGGTGACGACAACTCAGACTTTTTCCGGATCCCTGGTACACTGAGTTGAACTGTGGGTCAAATAGAACACCAAGGGGGCATCGGTGGTTTAGATGCAGTGAAGAAGCCCGAGGGAAGTTTGTCCTTGTACTTGACGATAGTTTTAGAGAATGATGCTTGGCGCCTCTCTGAAGGCAGTGTTGCAAGGTATCCATAGATGAACTGCTTATCGCGCAAATCCCGGGCAGGCCTATAGTATCTAACAATAATACACCTACTGAGTCGCTATCAACATTTCTAAATCATCATTTATCTAAAATACCATCTAACCTACCGTCTTTTGTTCAAGATACACCTCATTTCCTTCGAATAATAGATTCTATTAAAGAAACACAAACACTCTCGGATCAGGCCATTCTGGTAACATTAGATGTCTGCTCCTTGTACACGAATATACCTATCGCTGAAGGAATTGAAGCGGTCTCAAAATCACTCATAGAAAGCAAGCAAGCACATAATGCTGAAGTTTACCTATCGTTACCTAAACTAGTCCTGACGCTAAATTATTTTGAATTTGATTCGTCCTACTACCTGCAAACTTCCGGCACTAGTATGGGAACCCCTTTTGCGCCAACATACGCCAACATTTTTATAGGACACTTAGAATCGGAGCTGTTGGAGTCATGTCCAGTGAAGCCTTCCACCTATCTCCGTTACATAGACGACATATTTATCATATGGGAACATGGCGTAAGTACACTAAACGCATTCATTGACCACTGTAACAAGTTTCACTCTAGTATTAAATTCACCATGCACCATTCATCCAGTGAAATCAACTTCCTAGACACGACGGTATCTATTGAAGCAGGAAAATTAAAGACGACGCTTTACAGAAAACCAACAGACAGCCAGCAATACCTAGATTACACTAGTCATCACCCGCGACACTGCAAACAAGGGATATTTGTAGGACAGGCGAGGCGTATAAGAAGGATCTGTAGCGATGACAGCGACTACGTTCACCACTTAAGCAACCTAAAAGAAACATTAGTTAAAAGAAATTACCCACAAGATTCTCTAAACAAGGTCTTCAACGAAGCATGTCAACTAGATAGGAAATCATCACTAGCTCAAAGGGCCCCCGTAGCACAGGTTAACCAGCCGCCAGCATTTATAACCAAATACTCAAATGCGCTACCAAACATAAATAATATCCTCCGTAAGTATTACCCAATACTGGCAAGCAACGAGCGCCTTAGAAAAGCGTTTCCCGGAGTAGCAAAGGTCGTGTATCGCCGCAATAAAAATTTTAAGGACATGTTAGTGCACGCAAAAGTAAACCCTCATTCTACTGCCCACATAACACCTTGTTCTCGTCCAAGATGTAAGACTTGCAAGCACCTTCAAGATGACGTTATAGTTAGAAGCACCGTAAGTGATTACGTCCATCATATAAAATCTAGTTTTACCTGCACTAGTTCAAACGTTATCTACATGATCGAATGTTCATATTGTCAAAAACGGTACATTGGCGAAACAGGACAACCTGTTAATGTTAGATTAAACGGGCATCGCGCGGACACAGCGAGAAAGTTACCCAGAGCAGTGGCACAACATTTTAATGTAGCAGGTCACAACTTCGAAGATCTCACACTTTACATACTTCAGTCAAACTTCCGGTCCCCAAGAGACAGAAAATATACAGAGTCATACCTTATTCACAAGTTCAATACACTCCAGCCAGCTGGCATTAACGTTTCTAAGGGGGCTCTGGAATCTATTCGATATGGTACATACACAACGAAAACGAATGAGAGTTAATCCCTTCTTCTAGGCATTTCGAACCTAGTATTGTTAAAATGCCACGTGCTTCCATTGACAATCATTCAGTGAAACGTACACCCTCCCATCCCCCCCCCCCCTCGCCCCCGGTTTTTTTTTCTCGTTCCTTATGACTCACCCAGTCGTCGCGGTCGCCTCTCCCCCCCCTCCCCACCCCTTCTCCCCTCTTTTGGAGAGGGCACAAAGCATATACACACGATAGCTAAGGAAATCAGTTCCAGCCTTGAAGAAGACAAGTGCACTTGTCGAAACGTTGGCTCGAGCACCCACCCCCTGTTTACGGATTTTTTCATCGCAGCTTCCATCTTCCACTTCCTGCCGTTTTTTAGGTGATGACAGGGAGCACGTGCAAAATGTCTGACGTGTGTTCTCAGGACTTCCACCGTAATGTGAGTTTGCATTGGATGATCATGAGCAATCGCAATAGCTGCCTCTGTTGACGTACATCTGGGCAAACCGAGGCACGCTCTGAGTGCTTGAGCTTGTACTGCCTGCAGAACACGAACATTAGTCTTACAAGTATTGCTCAGCACGGGCAGGTTATGTCTAAGAAAACCGAGAAAGAGAGCTCTGTAGAGTTCCAACATTGCGTCTACTGACATCCCCCACGTCTTTCCGGCCAAGAACTTGAATAACTGGGAAATTGCTGTCAGGCGCTGCTTCAAGTAGGCCACGTGCGGGCTCCAACAGAGGTCCCTGTCAATGATGACGCCAAGAAACCTGTGAGTTCTGGCATAAGGAATGGGCCGCCCGTTGATTGAGATGACATAAGGTTTCATTAGTTTCCGAGTGAATGCCACCAGTGCGCATTTTTCTGGTGATATGCTAAGACCTTGTTCACACAAGTAGCTAGCTGTCAATGTTGCTGCTCTTTGAATCCGCGCACGTATCTGAGGACGCGTGACTGCCGAAGTCCAGACACAGATGTCGTCAGCGTATATTGAGACCTTGATGGTAGTTGGCAAGTAGTCAGCAAGCCCAATAAGTGCGAGGACTATGCACAAGGTGTTTCAATAATGTCAGGATCTATCGCAAGTCTGATGGGGAAACGACACAAAGGCCGAAATTTAGTAGTGGCATTGCGGTTGTGCTCGAGCATAGGTCGGCGAAAAAAAGTGAGGCTCACTCATGAAATACACTTTGCACTTAAGGCTCGCTCGCGCCGAGACTCACCAAAATTTCCCTGAAATGAACTCACCCAGACTCGGGCTCACTGTACGATCCGAGTGAGTCGACTCATGAGTGCGTCGGCGTATAACTAGCTTTTTGGGTCATGGTGGCAATGCTCCATAACGACAATATCTCACATAATCGGTGCTCTAAGACACACCTTTTAGGCTCGTGCGCTCAAATACGAGTTATCAGTGATTGCCGCCCAGTAAGGACATTTTTATTGAAAGACATACGAGAAAATATAA
>NW_023614519.1:0-99999 GCF_013339695.2 Rhipicephalus sanguineus
GCGAGGTTAGAGGCCAGTATCTCGTGATATCGACAGACTCCGCGTTCGCTCTCTTTCGTCCTCGTTCGCGCTATCGGTTACACCGCCGACGCCAACGGCGATGCCACTCAACGCAGGAACGGACGCCTAAGAGCTGCGCTCTAATTGTCTTGAACCCCGTAGTGAATGGTTTTGAGAACACAAAAATGATACTGAAAAATAGAACACAAAGCAATCCCGACACAGTCAGTCAGTGAACGCTTTCGCACAAGCTTACTCGCCAGTAAAAAAACGGGTAATTTCTTGGTTGCCTACATATTGGTACTCTTCGACATGCCTGCTTATAAAAGTGCCGAGAAAAGATTGTACGCAGTTTTGATTTATCAGTAAAGGGTTTTAATAAAAGTTCGGCCACCAATGAGCAACTCCATTACTCGTCCAGATCAGGCCCGTAACTAGGGGGGGGTTGAGGGGGTTCTGACCCCCCCCCCCCCGAAATTTTTTTGATGCTTTAACTTTTCGGGTGATACTAAAATATTTACACGCCTTCACAGCGACCCCCAGCTGCCAAAGTTACACTGCAACTTTCCTGGCATTGCTTCCCTCTTCTTCCTTTCTTCAAACCTACCAGAACACCTCAGCGCTCCCTCCCCCGCACGCGCACCTGCCCTATTTGTACAGGGGTGCTATCCTGGACTTCCGCCATTTTCTGTCGAATTTGACGTAGGCGTGACGTGTACACAATGATGACGCAAACGCATGAAATGCTTGCGAAACGTGACGTGAAGTGGACATAAAATACAAAGAAACGCGCAATTAAGTAACATTTTGTTTCTGTAATTGTAAATGCAACAACAAAAAAATAAACGGAAACTGAAGCATTTAGTTTTAAAGTCGTGAAGCGGACGATATCGTCTGCAATTCAGCGCCATATTTGGAGATGAGCGACAAAGCCATAGTAACTTTTCTAGCCAATAAGCGAGCGAGCCAAGCCAGCGTCGACATTGCCGACATCGTTATTTCGCTGGTTGTTTTGTGTAGGTGTTCAGTGGTTATGTCGGCAGATCGCGAACAGTGGGCCGCGATGTTGCATTTTTTTACCGATCGTCCCTGTATGGGGAGGGTGGTTTGCAACTTACTACCGGAGGTACGATGGGAGCCGTGACAGACGATGACAGAGCGCCTTTACCGCCTGGGCCCCAGCAGCAGGCCGCCGCCGGAGTGGCGGCAGCTCGAGCTCGAGGCGCGGAATGACGGTGCAGTCAGGTAAGCTTGCGTTTCACTCGGGTGGTGTTGAAGTTTCAGCTATGCACATGCTTATTGCAGGAGAACAGGCGGATGGCCGTTCGATTTGGCGACGCACGTTTCGGTGGACGACGCCCGCATCGTTACAAGTATGCGCGTCGACCCCGTCTTGGGCTGCGGTGGCCCTTCGTTCCCAGGGCCCGCGGCGTCCAGAAGCGCTATAAGGAGCTGCACAGCATTGCAAGTATTAATAATGCCCATTCTGTTCCTTCTGTCTTTTTTGTTGCGGTGGCTGTTCCGCGTCTAGTTTATCTTAAGTAATGTGCCAACTAGCCCAACAGCCAGCTGAGTTCGCGAAGTATCTTCCTGAATTGTCGTGATCATTAAGATGGTGCTATATGTTTTGCTGAGGATGCGTAAGGACTACTGTAAGTAAAAGTTACAATAATGTAAATATACATAAGCAGAAGCAATAAGAGTTAAGTTTCAGGACCTCACGTTACGCGCGATCAGTTGAATCTGAAAGATAAAGTCTAGGCGAATCTCAATCCACAGAAGTGATGCATCTCCGAAGGTGTTAACTGTGGAAGGTACTTCCACGTTGCTTACAACATACGGATAAGAAGTGCATAATGGCCACAGATAAAGAAGAGGAATTGTAGTATTTGATGCAGTTGATGTTACATTGGACTGGCAGCACTAAGAATTGCACAAACGGCATTCAAAGAGATGTCTTTTATGCAGATGTGCTGGTTTCGAAAACTGGCTGGTACAATATTAGAGGCATTCTTTGTTATTGTTGGCAGCAGTGAATGATAAGACAATGATGTAAGCAACGAGACAACTTGACTCCTTTTTATTATTGCAAGGATGATGAATTGACTCACAATGATGAATTGACAGAAGAAGATCAATTGACTCACAATACATTCTGAAATATCATGTATTACTCTTGCATGTAAACTTTTATAGTCCACCAGAGAAACCAGGACAGAAAGTAGCTACACAGTGCTGTGTCCACGTTGCCCCTTTCGGTACTGGTTCGTTTTGCGCCTATAAGCGTTTACATGGATTACCAACCACAGCAAGCTTGTGCACTTGCATGTACGAGTGGCTACTACATGAATAGAGCTTTTGTACACACCTGCCAGACTCGTACAGTCATCACACGGGTTCGCATTGTGAATAAAGTGCTGAAAACAATGCTCTGGAATGGCATTCAGTGTTGCATGCAGTGCTGCAAAATAACACAGGCTGCTTACAGAGTCACTATGGTCTCAACAAACTAGTCCTGCTATGATTTGCGGCAGAAACTGAGCATGCTTTTGCCTAACTGCTTGGTACAATTAGCATGCTCTCAATGAACGAACACAGTGAAGGTTTTGTCAGAATACAATTCCTGCAAGAACACAAGTAAGGGGATAGGTATAGGATCGAATACAATGCAAGTGGCTACTTTGTCATGAGAAACAGCAAGAGCTTATGTGTTTCACGTTTCTGTGCACATCTCGCAGGAATGTAAACCCCATTACATCAAGTCGTGCCCAGCTGTCAACCACTACAGAGCGTGATCCTGCCTTTGCCTACCCGCCTGGTTCATGTCTACTGCAGCCGTATCGTCGCTATTGTTGTTGTAAAGGTCCGCATATTCTCCATCGAGTTCTTCAGTGCAAGTGATGTCGTCTGGCTCAGGCAGCTGCTGCCAAACACCGAGGTAGTGAAGCACGACACAAACTGCGATGATCTTCGACGTGAAGAGTGGGCCATAGTACAGTGTTCTGTACCTCTGCAAGCACCGAAAGTGGGCCTTGAGGACTCCAGTGCACAGTTATACGACGCACCGCAGTGAAGAGTGGGTGCGGTGGAATCGGGCAGCAGAGGATTCTGCAGGATGTGCTCCAGGGATATGGATAAGCACCCAAGGTTGAAGCAAGTATGCACTATCACCTGTGGAGGACAGTGTTCCAATTAGCATAATATGAATGTATACATGAATATGTACTATTCCTTTCTCACTTCTTTTAACTTGTTCGAAGACATCGTGTCACTGATATGCACTGCTTTCCTTTTTTTTACAGCTAGACATATTGACAGAATTGCTTGTCTGGTTAGGTTACATAATTACGGCTTTTGAAATGCTCCAACGAAAAAATGGCTTTATCAAGTCAATTCCTTCGTCAGGAGGAATGACAACGAAGCTACTGAACTGCAACCTTTAACTTCTTTCATAGAGAAGGGGCGAGTGACAGAAGGCGCACCTTCTTTGGTGGTAAGGGTGTTGTGCTTTCTTTTGATTGCATGGGACTGATGTGCGGCTGCAGACGGTCAGCGCACTCAAGGCTTGGTTTCCCTTAGTTTTTTTTGTGCTTAGGCCGTCAAGGAAAAGTGACAGCAGGTTTCTTTTGCAACCGTTTGAGCTGTTTTTTAGTGCTTTTTATGAACCATGACTGAAATACCTTTGAGTTGTCAGTTGACTTATTTTATTGCTATATAGCACATGGCTGTGCTTGCTTATTTGTATTTTTTATACAAGTTGTCCTTTCTACACATAATTGTATTTATGAATGTACAACATCTATGGCAGTTGTATTTGATGTATTCTTTTTTTTAACATAGCCTCAGATTGTAGCATTTTCTGTATCATCGCATGCTTACTATTTATTATTTCACCACTTTTTAATAAAGGATAATACAATCTCTTCATGAAAGTTTATTTCATGCTTGACCTTTCTATTGCACTAGTAGTCTTTCCCATGACCATAGAAAGACAAGTTGCAATTATACACTGAGAGCAAGTCGGATTATTGTGTGCCGCCTCGGGTCTCAGTATGACTTGTTTTCTCAAATGTGTGCATGAGAGAATTTTCATTCAAGGGAACACGAGTGCCACTAAAGTAGATAGTGTTCGACCAAGGTAGCTGCCAGTAATAACATACAGGGCAGAAATTTGGACAAAGAGACTTGAGTAGTTAAGAACCATGCAGCGTGTAATAAAATTACCATGAATAATGTTTTTGCTACACTAAGACACCACACAAGCATTCTCACGCTTGCATACCAAGCAGCTATTCACCAACCTGGCCACGGCGTCCACTGCCAGTCCTGGCTCACGGTGGATGTCTTCCACATAAAGGCGTCGTGCACGGGCCCCGAGTGCGAGGGCAGTCATCGGCAGGGTTGGTCACATACCTGCAGAGTGTTTGCATTGGAAGGAAGTCGGCAACAGCAATACAACCAGCTACATGCAGAACAACTGTAACTGTGTGGTCCAACGCACTTATTTCTCTCGAGTTGCTTTCGGAGCGCAGCTTCGACAGCTGTATCTTTCATTTCATATGTGGCAGTTACTGCATGTCTGCATATCACTGTTTATGAAATTAGAGTGCAATCAGCACGTTTGATTTCCTTTCATGCATTATTTTTCTTAAAAGCTGCCACGATCAAATATGAAGCTCGATGAACTTTTTAGGGTGTCACGTCACCCCTGCCAAAACTAAATAGTGACGGAAACTTCGTTTACCGCGACTACTGCGTTCTTTTCTATCACTGCAGTTGGAGCCACGGCAAATGTCGTTAAAATACTGGAGAGTGGCGAAAAGCTGTCTTTCACGTTCCTCATTTGCATTCTACTAACAGCATGCGCGAGATT
Source organism: Rhipicephalus sanguineus (assembly GCF_013339695.2). Taxonomy (NCBI): domain Eukaryota; kingdom Metazoa; phylum Arthropoda; class Arachnida; order Ixodida; family Ixodidae; genus Rhipicephalus; species Rhipicephalus sanguineus. The sequence goes on from NW_023614519.1 coordinate 4,874, forward strand.
GAATAAGATGAAATTTGTTCTCACCACCATGACGCTGAGGGCGTAAAAGTTCTTGCGGCAAAAGTAAGCAGCCTCGTTGCCATCGTCCTTTTCATACGGCGCACTTATGCACACGAACGTGTCGTCGACCACCTAAACGCAGCCTTCAAATCTTGCATCTATGTGGACAAAGCCTTCCTTTTGGCAGGGAGGGCGATCCACTTATTGCCGAGGCGCTCGATGATCGCTTCCATGACAGCATGAATCGTGAGACCCACACTGGACTAGCTCGTCGCCACGTCCTCGTTGTTTGCGATCACGTCATGGTGACTGCCGGTGGCAAACAAGCGAAGGGCGCAAAGCACTTGTAGCTCAACAAAAACAACAACAACGGTCGGGGCTGTTCTCGTGTCTGTACGCCGCCTCTCCAGGTCCTGGCGAAGCTCCCCGCACAGCCATCGCACAGTGTCCTTCGTCAGCCGGCACCACAGTTGAAATAATTCATCGGTCATCACAAAAGCATCGCGGTACTCGCGATGCTTCCTGCAGCTCCAGCCACTACACAACAAAGGGCAGCGCCATTTTGCTTAGCTTACCTAGCGTTCTCTTGCGGCGAGAACTGCAAATTCGAACAAGCCAAATTACACAATAACCTTTTATTTTAACAAGCAAGCTTCATGTACAACACTTTATAATATTACTAACCGAAAACATGCTTGTAAAGTAACTCACGGAATGACATCTACACATACGTATGTGAGGCTGCACATCGAACAAGCAACTCAATTTACAACAATATGGCGGCCAATTTTGGGCACTTCATCGTTCTCACATTTTAAGCTGCAAATTTGGCAGGATGCAACGTCACGCAACGTCAATTTGACGCTACAAAAAGTGAGATCCTGTGACGCAATGGGCGCCATCAGTGCAATGTCCAATCGTGTTGCAAACATGGCGGCTCTTCGTCAAGCGAGCAGTAGTTTCGATAAACCGCAAGTTGACCGTAGGCACAGCTCAGTACCATATTTCGGTTTCGTTGTTTCACCCAAACCTTTGTTTCTACATGACAGAGTACGGCGAAGCGTTGCTTCGGAAAAAATTTACTATTTTTTGGCACGCTACGTCATCGCGGATTCCTGTGTCGTAACGCCATTGCAGCGCCACAATGCGAACGACTTCGCGTGACCAATCAAATCATCAACATGGCGGAATTTGACAACATGGCGGAATTTGACAATGTCCAGAATAGCACCCCAGCTTTGCACTTCGCCCTCGCGTTCCTTCGAGTCTTTTCTTTTTCGTCTTTCACCCCGTAGCAGCTCCTTTATTGATTCCAGATGCTTTCCTTGTGCATTGCCGCTGGAGAAGTTATCCGTCTGTGCGGACCGCACGTGTCGGCTTTGGGTTTCTACGAAAAGCGCGTCTCCTTCTGTGAAAGTAAACAGTTCGACAGCAACGGCAACACCAACACGACGTGCGCAAATTTGCCAGGGAACGAAACCCCTAAGCGGAAAAACTCAGCGGCGCAGTCCGAGGACGCAGGCTGCAGGGTAAACTTTTCTCAAACTGTAGTCTTCGCCACCGAAACGAATCATCGAAGATGACATCTACTGAAAGACTGGCATATCCGAGCAACTTCGAACAACCTTAACCACACGCAAGGAAATCTACCTCTTCTGTACACACAAGGTATATGCGCCTCCCTACAAAGCACACAAAGCGAGGATACAGCCGGCACACAATCCGGCACCAGCGGTCAACTTTCACAGGAGAGAAAAAACGCCGCCAAGCTGGGCTGCGCGCGGGAGTACAGAGGCTGACGTCACAGCCTACAAAGTGCATTTTTGGGGGGTCACGGCTATTTAATTAGCGCAGCCCAGAGAGAATTATGCAGGCGCCCAGGGAGCCGTCTGTGAAAAGGTGACTTTTTCACAGGAACGGAGCAACACCTGCTTTCTGGACTGTACCACGGGAGTGCAAATGTCTCGGCAGTGCATTCTTGGGGGGTTCACGTATATTAAGGGGAGTATGGAGTGCCCATGGAGTCTTCTGTGAAAAGGTCTTTAAGTAGCGTTAATCCAGTTTGCTGCAGCGGGAGTACAATAATGGTCCTGCATGCACACCAGCTGTAGCGGCGTTCAGAAAACACATGCGCCACGCGGGAGCCGGCGCGTTCATCACACTTCTACATTCTAGCCACTGTAAAGTGGATAAGAGAGGAAGAAAACATCGCCCGCCGTTCACGCCAGGCAGTCGAAGCAGTCGCAAACGTCTTTTTGGAGCCACTGGCCACTTCTGTGTGCGTGCACAGGATTGCGGCAGCAAAATGAAAAGACACTCTGCAACAACGAAGCAAAGGAGTCTTGCGTCTTACTTCAAGAAAGTTCGAACCGATGAAGCGGACGGAGAAGAACCGCCTCCTTCGAAGGATAAAACTTCGCCCTCCTCAGCACTGGTGGAAAGCCAAGCGCGTCGGAACTTCTGTAGCGACTCAGGAGAATGCACCGGTTTATGTGAATCACCTGAGAACGAACACAAGCAGGACACCCATGCGCCGCCGGAAAATGATGGTGGCCGCAGTGCAACTCCAAGTGACCTTTGTTCTACAGTCAACGCTGGGCAAAGTGACGCCTTTACCACTGGGCAATGCCCAAGGAAGGTGAGTGGCATGGCACCTACACATTCTGGTTCGCCTCCCCTCTGTGCGACGAGTGCGAATATTTTGGACTTGGGACTGTTTGTCTCGAAAAGCAATAATGTAAATGATCCAGAGACGACGGAGAAGCTGCTGCTCAATCCGTGGACCCCTCCGGCTAACTATGATTATCCAGCCACAGGGAAAAGGAATCTGAAGTTCCAACCTCACTGGGTAGATCGTTACCCATGGCTTGTTTATTCAGAGAAGCTTCAAGGAGCATTATGCAAATATTGCGTAGTCTTCGCAAGCGAGTGTGCAGGAAAAGGGGAGCACCAGCGCTTGGGCTGTTTTGTAACTAAGGAGTTCACCAATTACAAGAAAGCCATGGACGCCTTTAAGAGCCACGCATCCAGCAGTTATCACGCCATGTCAACAACGCTATCGGAGAACTTTTTAGCAGTCCGGTCCCGCTCACAGCATGACATCTTAACACAACTTGACCACGGTCTTAAAAAGCAGGCGGAAGAAAACCGCAAGAACTTGCTGCCAATAATAGAAACAATCCTTTTCTGTGGCAGGCAAGAAGTACCGCTTCGCGGCACAGACGACTCTGGTCCGATAAATATGTCTGAAGTGCTGCCATTGAAAAATGATGGAAATTTCCGCGCACTGCTTAGGATGAGAGCAAAATGTGGAGATGCCGCCTTGAGAGCTCACATGGAAACATCTCCGGCGAATGCGCTGTACACGAGCCCAAAAATTCAAAATGAGTTGATCACCCTCTGTGGTAAAATCATACAAAGAAAGATAGTTGAAAACGTCAACTCAGGTTCGTGTTTTTCAGTTCTAGCTGACGAGGCCACTGATATATCTCGCACCGCCCACATTTCCCTATGTGTAAGGTACGTTGGACACGACACGTCGGGAGTGCCCATACTTAAAGAAGATTTTGTAGATTTCGTTCCCGTGTACGATCTCACTGGCAAGGCGCTGGCGAGCACAATCCTGAACAGCCTTAGAGGTCATGGCTTTGACCTGAACCTACTTTGCGGGCAAGGATACGACGGCGCGGCATCAATGAGCGGCCACCTTAACGGTGTTTAAGCCTTCATTCGTCAAACAGCGCCCAAAGCGTTGTACGTGCATTGTAGCGCCCACTCGTTGAACCTTGCTCTGCTTCACGCATGCAAACTCCCCAGCATCCGCAACTGTTTGGGAACTGTATCCTCAACCTGTACGTTTGTGAGAGCTTCGCCACAGAGGACGAACCAACTGCGAGACAAAGTAGAAGATTTAACACAAGAAAAAAGAAAATCAGTTCTCTCCTTTTGCCAAACAAGGTGGGTAGAGAGTCACGATGCACTTCGGCGTTTCCTTGAACTGTACGTGCCTATTGTACAATTCCTCGAATATTTGGAAGAAGAGGCCGCGTCATCTGATACTTCATCAAAGCTTCTCAACTGCTCAATGCCATTACGAAGCCCGAGTTTGTCGTTTCGCTTCAGATCTGTAGCGACCTCTTCTCTTTGACACTGCCACTTTGCAAGTTTCTTCAAAAAATTGACTGTGACTTGGCTCAAGCGTGCGATCACGTAAAGAATGTTATAGACGTTCTTTCCACAAAAAGGGCTAGTGCGGAAACGGAATTTAATAAGATTTTTCTGAAGTCGCTCTCTTTGCTGAAGATCACAAATGTTGAGATGGCCCTACCACGCATCACTGGAAGGCAGATGCAAAGAAGCAACGTACCTTCTGCTACTCCCGAAGAGTACTACCGGAGGAATGTGTATTTGCCTTTGCTGGCTGACTTCGAAAATCAATTAAGAGACCGGTTCGATGCCCATAAGAAGGTCGTGGTTGGCCTTAACATGCTGCTGCCGAAATTCTGCGCATCGGCTAGCCTTTCTGATATTGATGATGCAGTGCAGTTTTACCTTGGCGACATTCCTTCCGCTAATGTCATCGAAGCAGAGTTCACACTGTGGGTGAACAAATGCTGCCAGATCGAAGAAAAGAATCGCCCAGCTTGTGCTTTACAGGCCTTAGAGATGTGCAACCGCGACTTTTTTCCGAACATCCACAGCCTACTTTCTATCCTGGCGACTTTACCCGTGTCGACGTCGACCCTGGAACGGACTTTTTCCACACTGAGAAGGCTGAAGAGCTACCTTCGAAATCATATGAACAACGACAGATTGACCGGACTAGCACTGCTCAGCATCCATCGAGAACTTCAAGTGACCCCAGAACAAGTCCTCACAGAATTTTGCAAGTTGCCGAGAAGGAAAAACTTCCTCGTTTAAACTTCCCTCTATGTTTCAAGAGTCGATTAAAAGCTAAACCCAGCTAGCCCAAGCTTCAACCCTTCTATTCTTTCGCAATTACGAGGAAACTATCCAGCAAGCAGAATGTGCGAACGGTAACAAGAAGATCGGAATGTCGGGCGACTTGTTTGTTTGCTTGCATACATACTGTCACGGACTGCCATTTTTGCGACCCGGCGTAACGGCAAATTAACGGGCGCCGCACTCCCCCGCTGACCGGTGGAACCGTTCGCTCATGAAAAGACTGGTCTTTAGTGCAGGGAAGTACTGAATGGGGTGTTCTTCTTCAAACGTTAGTCGCCGATGTTTGATCCTTTGTACCTACGGCGGCGTCGGCAGGGTCGTCAAAGGCCGCGATGCACCCCGAACCAGCTGTAGACTGCAAGACGCACCGGCTGAAACCAAGGAAACTGACCATTCCCACGGGCAAAACTGCTTGTGGACAAGCCGTATGAGAGAACCCCAACAGGTTGTCACTCTCGCTCAGTTGAGGACCCTCTCCTAATTAAAAAGGGACGCGGTCAATATATTTTTAGGGTGGAGTTTCTAACAATGAAACGTGCATGATTGGACCCATGTAGAGGTCTCTTTTCCCCCAGGACGAGAATGAGGGGACACGGAGGTCGATTTAAGCGCAGGATTTCGCCTTGCTAAGCAGTCTAGTTGCTGACCAACATGGTGTAGAAGGAGATCAAGAAGTATCCCTTAAGTGGTTGTGGCTCCGTATCGGCTGGCCACCTAAACTTAGCCATTCGTCTTGTTGTGACGCGAAATTAACGTCTGTAACGTAGGCATCGGTACTTGAATCTCGAGTAAGTTCAACCTGCCCGAGATCGGCTTCAAGCACTAGCCTACCGGAAACACCAGCGCTGCAACACCGCCGACATCGCAGTTGTGCCAGAACTCTCTCTGACTTCTTGCATCCGATCGTCGTGGACTCGAAGCTGCCGGTCATCACAGGTATCCCTTCACCTGCTTATACCTTCGGACTTTCTCATCTGTAGTTTTATTGTTGGTTAGTTTTGTGTAGTTTGTAATACTTCTCTCTTGTAAGCTGATTTATTGATTTTATATGTATTTTGTTAGTTGGTATTAAGTGTTGTACTAGATTCCTCGTGCTGCAATATCACTAGAGTTTTGTTTTTCCCCACACACGTCTCTGATCTCTTCACTGTCTCTGCTTACGTACGGAACGACCTAACCTGCTGCCATTCCCGTCGCCGACTTCGCGCTGGCGACGCTAGAGTGGCAGCTTGTAACACATACATACCGTTTTTGTACCGTGGTTACATTGTGTTACTTCATCAGGAGCCGTTGGTCGCGGTGTCCCCGGCTTTGGTGGTGCTATTGTCCAAACTTATTTCTTGCTTTAACCAGAATTTGAGGTTGACATACCAATTTCTTTATTTGGGTACAAATAATTGAAAAGTACCATCGAATTATTACAAGTAAGCGATGTACTTGATTTATTCACAAAAATAAGCCAGTATAAATCTTAAAAAATGGCAGCCGTTCTACACGCAAACCCCCCCCCCGAAAAAAATCCCTGGGTACGGCCCTGGTCCAGATACATAACCGCAGCTTCGCACAAGGTGTAGTGGTAAGCAAATGGTATTTGCTTCTCAGAATTACTTTCGGCCATCTTGAATTGAACTCACTGGCATATAATTAAAGCTTCCGCGTGATAGCGTTAGCCTACTCTATGTATGTATGTATGTATGTATGTATGTATGTATGTATGTATGTATGTATGTATGTATGTATGTATGTATGTATGTATGTATGTATGTATGTATGTATGTATGTATGTATGTATGTATATACAGGGTGTTTCAGCTAAAAAGCACCAAGTAATAAAAAATTAAGCATAGGCGCTACGCGTCTGCAATTCGCGCAATATTGTTCTAAGCCATATAGAGCACGTTAGATTATTTTTTTCAATCCGCCAAGCTCGGCAATAAACAAAGATTGCTTAATGAACTTTTTAAATAATAACTATAGAGAACAGTTTTCAATACAAAAGTTGTAGCGCTTGTTCAGAAATATCGAATTTTTCTATCTTTGTTAAGATAGCTCCCTTGCTTAATTTTTTTTCCGGCCTTTCTTTAAAGCGCGCGAATTTAAAAAAATACCACGTGACAGCCGGCAAACGCGCGGCGCTTTTAGTGCCCTCAAATGTAAGTTCAACGAATTATCAAAGCTGCTTCGTGCACGAAGATCGGTGTAACAGGTTAGGTTATCGGTGTCTGCGATGGACGTTAAGTCACAAAATGAGCATACCATTTCCACAACAAAAAAAAAATCTTCAACAAAAAAGCGGCAGCCACGGAGCAAATGCTACATGAGACCGTAGGTAGCATTTCATGTAGGGTGGGCATTTTTTTTCTTTTTTCGCACCAGTGAAGAAACACATCGGAAGGGGCGAGGGTGACAGCGCGGTGCAGGACCGAGATAAGAGATGCACTCACACGTGACGGCCGCTCTTTCGTATCTGATCTTTTTTTGTTTTTAGATGGTACGCCTCTGTCATCATTTAGCGGCCATCGCAGTCACCGGCAGCCTGCTCAATCGACCTTCGTGTGCGGAGCAGCCTTTGATAATTCGTTCAACTTACATTTGAGGGCACTAAAAGCGCCGCGCGTTTGCCGGCTGTCACGTGGTATTCTTTAAAATTCGCGCGCTTTAAAGAAAGGCCTGAAAAAATTAAGCAGGGCAGTTATATTAGCATAGATTAAAAAATTTGGTGTTTCTGAACAAGCGCTACAACTTTTATAGTGAAAACTTTTCTCTAGAGTTACTATTTAAAAAGTTCATTAAGCAATCTTTGTTAATTACCGAGGTTGGCTGATCGGAAAAAAATATTCTGACGTGCTCTATATGGCTCAGAACAATACAGCACTAATTGGAGATGCGTAGCACCTATGTTTAAGTTTTTCATACTTGGTGCTTTTTAGCTGAAACACCCTGTATATATATATATATATATATATATATATATATATATATATATATATATATATATATATATATATATATATATATATATATATATATATATATATATATATATATATATATATATATATATATATATATATATATATATATATATATATATATATAGGGAGAGAGAGAAATTCGGGCCCCCGCCCCCTCCGGTAAAATGAAAACTCTCCGCCTATGCGTCCATAAATTGTTATTAACCTGCTAGAACATTCGCGGTGTGAGGGAAATGTGGTTCGTCACATATGCGGAACGTCCTTCCCTTATCCATAAACGTCAGTGAATAAATAAGGCAATAAACCTAGATTTGTGTGCAACAGCATGAAGTTCGCAGAGTCGTTCTGGTTTTATGCATTTGTGAAAAAAAAATAGTTATCGTGATTTTTACATAGCGCAACCTGCGTAATCACTCGAGGGCCATTACACTTTGTATATACGGGTTCCCACGTGGTATAAGCTGCAGGACGCTGCAGCTTTAAAGGGAAGCTGAAGCACTTAAAAAAATGACTTTGAAGTGGATAATCACAGTTTGACCCTGCCGAATTGAAAAACCGATGTGAGTTCTCAAAAGTGACCGCATATACTTTTTTTTTTGCAACAGCTTGAGATGCTGAGCAAACGCGGTGACGTCATCTTTTGCATGGCACGTTATCTGCAGCAGCAGCGTGGCATCCGCGACTAGATCCGGCGACGGCGCGCAGACGGAGCTAGTCACGAAGGCCACAGTTGAAGATACGAGACGCTTCTTCACATTGCGCTCGGCTGTTTGTCCTTACGGCAGATATTGTAATCCAGCTGCAGAACTTCCAGCGTCTCTATATTTACTTGAGCCTCGAGTACATAAATAGCACTCTCGCTGTTAGTTCGAATCAGTGAGCGGCGGGATCCATCCGTTGGAGTGCAGCGCGGCTCCGCCAACGGTACCGAAGCTGACGTGGTTCGTTTCCACGCCCATACATTCCGCGCACTCGCGTGGGCGGAGCAAGACAGACTTTTCTTTCGCGTATTTTGAAGCTCCTGCTGCTACAAACAAGGAAAAAATTACGACATCGTTGACACTAATGTCGGTCTTTGTTAAACACGAAGTTTTACTCAATTCTAAAACCACTTATGCTTCCCTTCAATAACTAATTAACGAAATAAATGTGCAGACGCCGTACGCTGCGGTAACTGGCTTAAGCGAAGCTATTCACTAATGTTTGCGAAGGGCGCTGTCCTCGTTTAGCGACTATTTGTAAGATCAGAGCACAAAAGTAAGTTGGCTACAATACCAGCGGGGAGTCTCGGTATGCATCGTGACTCTCAATTACGCTGTCCGAACACATAATGACCAAAAAATTACGATAATGAAAGGATAAAATCAAAGTGAGGGTACAGGGCATAGTTACTTTTAAAACAATGGTATTAGCGAAAGTTTGTATCAAAGTATTCATCCTTAATTATATACCAGTCTCTGTCTTACTTATACAGTACTGTCCACTGGGTTTCGTTATGTTATGCTAAGCTCTCCGCACAATGCTACCGTAAATAAAAAAAAAAACAGAACATTAACAACGCTTGTCCCAACACAAAAACCTAACCCTCATCAAACCGCTACGTGGCGTAGCTTAATATGGAAGTTCTTTTTACACCAAGTTCTCAACACTAATGTCACAGAACTGCGGCCGTATAATGAACCGCTGTTCCGTGTTCCGTATTCCGTTTTGGCCGCCATTAGCGCCCCGTGATTGGTCGTTTCACCTGTCACTCAAGTGACGTGTCGGAAGCTCAAATTTTGGTGACGTAAAAATGACGAGTACGCGCTCATTATGCTAAAATATACGGAATCGGTTCCGTCGAAGCGCGGAAGAGCCAGCGAGTGGCCCCGTTTCGACGGAATAGCAAACATGGCGGCTTTTTCGTGTTGTTGGCGGCGGTCGCTCGCCGGCTCGGCAGCGCCGTGTGCGCCCGACGACGCGCTCGACATGCCAGTCGATGAAAGAGTTCGCCGTCACCTTCACCCGAAGAAAGGAAGGTGCGGCGGTTGTGCTGGTTGTGCGACGAAGTTGCCGAGGAAGGCGACCGACTGCGCTGTCGGTGCAGCCTGTGGGTGTTGTGCGGCCTTCGGTTTTTCGCGAGTGGCAGCCTTCAAGCCTCGTTTCGAAGCGAGGCGCGTAGCTATCATGCAAGCTGCGGTGAGCAGACTGTGTGCGATGTTGTGGCGGAGGTAATCGTGCACGCCGGGATCCGTAACAAGTGGGTTCACTTGCCGTGGACGCCGGATGAAAAGGGGGCCTTGAATGTTTCCTACGGCTGCCGGCGTCATCGGATGCGTGGACGGCAGCGTTGCCGTCATCATTGCACCAAAGGGTGACCATCACAAGGCGGCATTTTATCCCCGCAAGGGACATTATGCCCACATCGTCATGCTAGTAAGTATCGGTCTTCCCATCCTTTCGAGCGCATGTCCGCGTAGCGAAATGTGGCTCACAGTGGTTCACGCTTTCGTCAGATCTGCGACGAAGACATCGGAATCCTGCCGTGAACCACTGCGTCTGGGGTCAGACTACGACGCCCATGTCTGGTAGACAACGCGGCTGCGTGAGCGCATCGAAGGGGCCCGGATTGCCGCGGCCGTACCTTCTGGCCTCTAGGTGAGCAGAACAAAAAGTTGGGATATTCACAGTTTGAGCTAGCGGAATATTTGCTCGCGCTATGGTTAATGCCCTGTTTGATTAGCCACAGGTACTGTTGGTAACTGTGACAACTGACAGGATGTCGCTCGCTGCATGTGTGTCATCTTGCAGCTATCGGTTATCCGCTCCAAAATATCGACAAATGACTCACATTGTCATGACAGCCCATTTGTAATAGTCATGCTTCGCGTAGTACGGGTAAGTCAGACTGGTGAAGTGTAGCATTAGATCATGTAGATGATTCTATCATTGCTCTCTTTGTGTGGCTCAGCCTTGTGGATCTCTTACATTGAAGTAGTATTTACAACACACCAATTGTATTTGTGCAGGTGACAGAGGCTACAAACCAGGACCATGGCTCCTGACACCTCTCCGAGGCTGTCCTTTCAGAAACGGTGTTAAAAAGGCAAGTGTTACACTGCACATGCTGCAATGCAGTCTGTAATGAAGCATTGTGCTGGGCTATTGAAGAGCTGCTTCCACTGCGTTCAGCAGTGCAGTTGTACCCTCCATTAAGAATCAGAATGTGCATCTCACATTGCTGCAGCATGTGCAGTGTTGCACTTGCCTTTGTATTGCAGAAGGTGACAGAAATGTTAATGATTTCAGCGATGATTACAATAGTGAGCATGGCAGTGTTGTCAGAGATGACCCCCAACCACTGCTTAGACAAGGGAGGTCATCACGTTCCTCATGTATTCCTGGACAAGCTGTCCGCAGTGGTAATCCGCTATTTGGCTAACTGCACCACTGACAACAGCACTAGGCAAGTGTCATTTCAGTGAGAAACATGTGCCTAAGAAGTAACAATAATATATGGGGTTTTCCGTGCCAAAACCATGATACAATTCTGAGCCACGCTGCAGTGGAGGACTGAATTTATCTTGACCACCTGTGGCTCTTTAACGTGTATCTCAATGTAAGTACAGCAGTGATCCTGCACGTTACCCTCATGGAGATGTGTTCGCTGTCAGCAGGAACCGACCCATGCGCTGAATGAAGCTTAGCAGCGCAACTTCTTACCTGCTAAGATGTTACCTAACAAGTAGAAGAAAACGTTTCGAAGTTAAATTTCTTGGTAATAATGAATCGCTGCTGGGTTTCATCATATGCTGTATGACCAGGTCTTTCGCAGAACTTGACTACACGTGACTGGGTCATTTTTATATGGCGGTAGATAGGAACTTTTCATTTAGCAACTATCAATATAACGCGCTGTACTCGGCAGCTGAGTGCTATAGCCAATTCTCTGGAAAGCAAGGGTTTGTTATTGTTTTTGTTACTGCTGACCGTCCTCTAATCATGAACACTGTGACCGTTATCTGTTCTATGGCTGGGAGTGCACACCAAGTCTTTGTCTCCTCACTTCCTGTATAACAACACAGGGCTTGCATTTTGCTTCACGCACAACTTGTGGGCACTGTACTCTTTTGTTGCACATCCACTACACTGATCTTTTTGAAAGGGCCAACTGATGCTGAAACAGATCGTCTGGCATTTCAAGTACATTTTTCTCATTCAGAAGTGTGCTCATTTGTGAATGAAGAAGTAATGTAAAAGAATATGTAAGCATTCTCTTCAAGACAGAACCTCGTAAAAAAAATTTATTCGTGTTCACACCAATGCAAAGACGGCACGTACTTTCTGTAAATAAACGTACATTGTGAAACTGTAGTGTCATGTTTTTAAAGCATTACTGACATTTATTACATGCACAAGTTACAAAAAACATCATGCTGAAGGAAGCACAGTGTGACATCGTACAGCATGGGTAATTAATGACTGCTATAATGCAAATATAGATACCATCAGCATGCCTTTCTACTATGGACATATTACGTTGCTAAAAGCGTTATATGCGTTTCAAGGAGCACCTTTGTGGTCGTGTGTGGCAGGGACCAATAGTGTAACCATGTCTGCGAACCTCAAATTTTGGTTTAAGTTCGGCACATGTTGTCTCTGTTTATTGCTGCGTCCCATCCTACCGCATGAAAAAAAAAGAGGGACACACAAAATGTGCACAGTATACGAATCACAAGGTACATGGGCAATTGTGTGCACAGCTATGCATTTCAGATATATTACAGAGTAGTATAGTACCCCTAACAAGATGGTGGTTTGTCAATGTTTATAAGAAAGGACAGTTGCATAACAATGATATTACATGAAGCAGCGAGACAAATCAATGTATACAGTGTTCAAAACACGCCTGTGCAACTGACAGGATGCCTTCCTGAATAGCAATAGCAAAGTTTTTTCTTACAGATATAGCGCCAACATTACGTAAATGTAAAATGCATGTTGCAATGTAACCGGCCTAATTTGCAAAAAAGGGTATATGCTTGGTTTTCGAGGACATAACTTTGCAAAAGGATTGATAGCTGTGACCCACGCAGAAGTCAACTGCAGTTTCAAAAAGGACTGTGTGGTTATTTTGTTCAGTGTAAAAGCACCTCCTGTGAGTGGCAAACAGGCATATCATCCTTTAGTGCAACTTGTAAACACACTTGTGTCATATACATTCCTACTTCAAGTGACATCATGAAACTGCAGTTTTGGTGTACAGTCAAGCATCGTCTGCATATCATTTCAGATAGCTGACTAGCATATGCCAAAAAACTTAGGAAGAGCAAGCACTGCCACAAAATCTTGTAGTGTCAGTTTTACTGGAGAGAAAGGCTATGCTTACAGGCTTGCCGCACGAAATGAGGCCACATGATATGTGTTGTGCGCATCATTTCAGAAGGCTGACGATCACATGTGAAAGCAACTTGGGCAGACGTGCTCACACTACCCCAAGAAAGAGGAGTATCGATTTAAAAACACTTACGCACTACACTTTTCACACCAAAAAGATGACACGCAAGTAAAGAAACGCGAAACAAAGAACAGAAAAATGAAGACAAGTTAAAACGGCAATAAAGTCTTAATGTTCATGGCCGACGAGGTGGCTACAGCAGCAGTGAAGACTGGGGAGCTCCAGGCCCATTGGCTGCCAGGAGATGTTAGAGGGTGCCTGCGATGCATTAGGTAGCCGAACGCATGCCCCTCACTTCATCGACAAGCTCCGGATGCTGCAGGTAGAGAAATTCGCAATGTATTACAGGCCACTTAATGCAAGAACACACAGGAAACCAAACTAATGCTCCATCAGTTTGATTCGGATAGGCAGTGGTGACAAGGAATTTGTCATTGAGCTGGAGAAAAAATCCAACCGTTTTTGTTATTTATACGTTTAAACCAGGGCCCAACCACAAGAAGTCAAATAGATTTGAAGTGTTGGTTTCACTTATTTTTGTTCCATGAAAATGTGACCCTGAATTGACTCCGCTTCTTCCTAACCTCGGTACAAGCACTTCAAAGTAGCATAGTTAAGTCTTCACACTTGAGCCTCCTTTACGTGGCAAAAAAAAAAAAAAACTCGGAACTTGGCGAAAAACTCGTAGCACTTCTAGCCACACACACCAAAAACAGGCCCGCCGCTGCTGGAACGGCCTGATAGGTGGCTCCGTAAATTTTCCCCTCTTTTTTTTTTTCAGAGTTCTCGCCGCAACGCGGTAAGCGAATGCAGCATATATGATACAGTTCTTTGCAGTCTACAATTATGCTTATCAAATCTATTCGTTATATCATCACAAATGAAACACCGTGGTGTGCATGTTAACGCAAATGTTTTACGCAACAAGTTTCTTCTGTGCAAGTTCGATTCATCAGAAATGTACGTAAAATGCACAGGGGAAACAACTGAATGTGCACGTCCATGTACGCTGTAACTACGCTCGCTCACGCACTATCGTTCACGAAATCAAGAGGTGAAGCTTAATAAATATCAGACGATAGAACTACAGGCTTCCCCAGCTCATAACGATGTTTCTTCGCTACCTGTAAGAACCAAAGCAAATTAAACATAACGCGGTAACGGCATGCTCGGCATAGTTTACTCACCTTGCGGCTAGAATTCCATGTTTTCCTTGCTCTTCGCAGCTTCCGATATTCCTCTGCGACGAAAATACTCCCCGGTAGTCGCGATCACATTCTTTTCGCAGCATTATAGGTGACAGAACAGAAAACACGGCTCGCAGAGACGATCAGCTGTTTTTCTCGCAACGGCCACCTTAAGCGACTTGGATTGGATGCAAAAGCGACACCCATGTGGCTACGACTCTCAAAATACGTTTGTTTTGCGTTTTCTTCGCAATACGCTTCATTAACCTTAGCACCAGAAGCTCATAAAACAAATTTATTTTCATTCACGTACAATTGTTCTTTTGTCACACGCTCGCGGACGAAATAAAAGAGTTATACGGCCCCTTTGCGGCCCTGAGCCAAAAAGTCACTAAAGCCCCTAGATTTTCCTTCCGAAAATACCTAAAAAATGCTAGGGATTTGCCCAGAATTCCTACGTAAAAAACGCCAACTGCCGCACTTGTCTTGCTCAACAAGCTATGGGCGGCTACGAGCGCTTTTTATTGGCCAAATTCAAAAAACGTCGCGGCTTCCGGCGTGGGCGGCGCTTCAAGCGTGACGTAACAGGGAAAACGGAATACGGAACACGGAATAAAAGTACATTATACGGCCGCTGGCTCGCTCTAAAGAGGAAGGTATGCGTTCCTTGTGTGTTCTCTATGCTATCATTCCTCACGGCTGGCATCGCATGTCGCGACAAAGACACTTAGAAGTGGGCTCAAGTCCATGTGGCAAGAAAAAAAGTAGTTGGAGGAACGGCATTTCTGAAAGCCTCGTCTTTCGCTTTCGCGGAGTCTTAGAGTGAGTCTCCAAATCCTTTACGGGCTTGAGAGCACTTGTTTCCAAAATTACACCACCTCCCGCTAAAGGGGACCATGAGGCGATGCGGTGCCGGAGCACTTGCACGATCGCGTTCCGTTGGCGTTCGTTGGGCATGCTACCGACCTCGCGTCGTGGAACGCGAAGAGGGACGCTACGCGCGTCGTATCTTCCATCTAGCCTGGCCGTTACCTTGGTGTTGACTGGCAGCTTAGCAAAGGCTGGAGACAAGGCCGAGGAATCGTCGGATCTTTCCCTAGCCACAACAGTACCTGTCTAGGGGCAGGGAGTACCTCCCTATGGTAACGTCAGATCCGGTGTCGCGCCGAACCGGGAGAGCCCCGACTTCGGGGATACCCTTTCGCCGCCCCGACTAGGTGCACCCCAAGGAGGTTTAAATAAAACTTGCTGGAGTGGAGGCCGCCTGTACTTACCAATGGGCCGCAGTGAAGCCGCGCCGCGCGTGCGGCGGCCATCTTGCCATAGGCAAGAAACGGGAGCCAAAGCGCGCCCGCCGCGCTGACCGCGTCTTTCCGCCGTGGTTTTTAATGGTTATAATGGCGAACATTAAGGGAGAAGTTGTCAAGAATAAGAAGCGAAATCGCAGATAAGAATGCGGTCAGTTTTATTCTGTTTCTTTTGGCGTTTTCCTTGCAAGCATGCACACCGAAGTGCCTGTATCACTGTTTTTTTTTTAATAATTTCCTCGTAAGAGCAGACCTCATTTCTTGGCATTCATTTTCCTGTTTATTTCGTTCGTCATGTGACGGAGTCTTATGCATATATGGAGTTCGGCCACTTTCTTTCAGCGGAATATAAATGTGGGTCCAAAGCACCACACTCGATATGCTCATCGAGAAGGATATATATTCGTCAAGGCTTGAAAGCCATCTCTTTTCTCAAGACAAGCTCAAAATCTCCAAAAAGAATAGTTTTGGCTTTGCATGGACGTGCTTCAAGGGCGTTCAGCTTGCAGTCAACACTATTTCAATAGATACAGCTTTTTCGATACTATTTCGTAGGCTCGGCCGCTCTCTCTTACCCTGTCAATGAATCAATTAAAAACGCCCAAGTGGCATAAGTCATAAGTTTAAGCCAACGAGCATAGTCTGTCATCATGTATTCCAGTCCCAAAATTAAGTCCGCATGTCTAACCGTTTAGTCGCCCACAATCTCAACATGTTTTCTCATTTGTCATCAACAATCAAAGTACAGTAGAGTTTCTGTGCGGCATTGGGCTAGCTTTTTCGAGACAGTGACTCATCTGTGAAGCCACCATTTCCTTTGATGGAATTCTGTACACCGTTCTCGTATAGAGCGCTCTGCTGACAGTGCGCGATTAAACTTCGTACGTACATGTAAGCTGGTGGAGAAGTGCAGCGTTAACGCAAACGCCCACAGCTCGGATGGAATACGTGCCTTTCTGGTCTTTTCGTGCCCTAGGGGTTGCTGTATGTATGGGGGAAGGCTGCAGTGAACATCGCCCTGCCCTACTCAGACATGAGCTTTCGATCCTTGATCTCCTTTATTATCGCTTGAGGATCGAGCCTCGCTCTTTTTGGTTAGTGTGCAATTTTTCTGCTGCAGAATTTTCATCTTGAGCTGTTTTATCTCTTCTTGGAAAAGAAGCATTTCTTCGTAATGCTGCCGTATAGGTGATGCAACTGTCACATCTTCAACTTTTTTCAATTTGAACGCATCTAACGGCCGGAGTACCCCTGGGCGATCGGAATTAGGTCGCTTTATTTGCAGCTGGAAAGAGCACTGTACAGTTCAGACCTGCTGGTTTTACTCGCTGCACTGCATAAAGCAAATACAAATACAACGAAAAAAATGCACGAATGTAAGAAAAAACAGGTCCTTGTATATTGTCCAAATGACGTTACTTAACCTCTTAGTTGTGAGCTACCCTTTTATAGCACGAACAGGGCAACGGATAACGAAATCTCGCCTATTTATATAATTTCAATGAATAGCAAGCGGTGCGTTATTTTACTATTCGCGCTCCGCACCAGTGGTATCAACAAGCACAAGAATGTGTATCACTGAGTTTTGCAAGTGTTTTACAAATGCGTCAAGCACAGCTAGTCGAAGAACTCCCAGGTCGCAGCCTAGTCCGGTCGAAACAATTTGGCGAAAAGTGCCTCTAATATGCGATCGCCGTCTTTTGGCTTCCAGACTTCCCGTCAAACAGCCTGCCCCGACGTGCTTCGAACATTTGCGTCCTTACGAAACCGGTTAGGAAAAAAGAATGACCGTCAGATGTGAAATTAAAGACAGATTGCGGGCTGTCAGCATATGTTCCGGCATATAGAGAAGTTTTCATCGAGCTCGAAATGTTCTGCTTACAACTGAAACTTCATCCCAGAGTACCTTTTCGCTCGATTTATACAGCCGTACGCAACACACAATGTATCCAACAACGTCCGGATGCCACCACGCTAGAGAACAGCTAGAACATCTATGCGGCCGCTGCAACATGCGTTGCGGAAGGCGCGCTTTCTGCCTATGGCAAGATGGCGGCACGCGGCTTCAGCTGAGGGGCGCCTCATCCACTCCAGCAAATTTTATTTTAACCTCCTTGGTGCACCCTAACTTCTAGAACACTGTAGTGCACCCATATAGCCGCTTAAAACTGGCTTGACTTGGCTTGAAGTGTTTAAATAGTGACGGCAGAGTAGCGTTCAGGCCGTTGTTTATTTCTGCGTGGTGAGTGTTCGCAGAGAAGGCACTACTGGTGTTTGTTTTGAGCGTGAACCCGTGAACTGTGTGCATTATTGTGGTATCGACGTGGGCGCCTAAGACGCCACGTCGAAGGAACGCCGGGTGCACGCCGGAACGGCGGCCCCGAAGCAGACGAAAGGCACGCAGCAGGGTGCTGAACAGAAGACCGAACGCCCTAGTTTATTATGTACAGTGGAATATATTTGTTGCGCGTTTTGTCCAGGGT
Organism: Rhipicephalus sanguineus; assembly: GCF_013339695.2. Lineage (NCBI taxonomy): Eukaryota > Metazoa > Arthropoda > Arachnida > Ixodida > Ixodidae > Rhipicephalus > Rhipicephalus sanguineus. Next base: position 23,228 of record NW_023614519.1, read on the forward strand.
GAGGACATCTGCGGCGTCTACTGCGGCGCGGCTGCCATATTTTAGCCCACGGCTTCTTACCGGCGTCTCACCCCTCTACGGCAGCTGCGCTGAGAGGCACGAGACGCGGGGCAAAAAATGGCGTCGTGGCGGCATCAGCCCCTTCAAAGAATGGCAACACCCTAAGGGGGGCGCACAAATCGAGGCACACTAATATATACAGTTGAAGTGCGCCCCCTGGGGTAGGGGAACCGGTTCCGAAAACGGAACCGAAACCACTACACCACTTCATCCCCTCCCTTGAGAGAGGATGTCCGCATCGTCACTGTCAGATTTAAGTCTACGGCGCCGACGCCTGTACAGGTGCCATTTCCCCGAAAGCCGTCTCATCTGCACCCGCCCGTAGCAGTCCGGCGTAGCGAAAGAATCGGCCCGTGAACTCTCCTCCCCTTGAGGAGGAAGCTTCTTCCAGAGCACTTTTGGCACTGTAGGGGCCGGAACATGCACATGATGGCGTGGCTCAGATGGGGCATGGCTCGGCGCCACCGACGCAGAAACCGTGCGAAAAACGGCAACGGGCACAGTCGGCGCAGACACGACCGGCGGGTACACCTCCGAAGCATGCAGAACAGGAACTGGCACAGGGAACGGGGCTGGCACGATCAGCGGATGCACCTCCGGCGCACGTAGAACAGTATCAGTCTCCCGGAAAGCACCAACGGTCGGAGGAAGCACAGCCGGAGCTTGCGCAGCAGCAGGTGGAATGGTAGTAGCAGGCACAACCGGAGTATGGGCTGCTGGGACGCAAGCAGGTGAAGTATGGTCAGTAGCAGTAGACCCAGTCGAAAGAGCCATTGTAGCCACAGAAGCACTCCCAGTAGAAGAATTCACAGCCAGAGTATGCCCATCTCCAGGTAACACGGCAGGAGCAGGTACATCAGCAGCAGGTGCAGGTGCAGCACGTGAAGTAAGCACATAATCCGTCTGAGCAGGCATCGTCGTAGTACGGGATGTCGAAGTACGGCCCGGAAGAACTGGCATGTTTTCCGCAGAAGATGTAATACTTGTCCCATTTGAAACTGCGACTGTGTGCACGGCAGTACTCACTTCATCTGCATCACCGTCCGGAACCGCCACCGAGGTTCCCGCTGTGCGGCACATCTCGCTGAAGTGTCCTTGCTTGGCACAGCTGTTGCAGGTACGACATCGCGCAGGACAGCTCCGAAAATTCGCCCAATGCTGACGCGAACCGCAGCGGTAGCAGACACTCGGCGGGGCCGACGGTGCAGGAGGGGTGGAGACACGTTGTTGCAGTGTAGGTCCAGGAGGGCGACCACCGCGGCGTCCATGCTCGCGTCGCATGGCAGCGTCCACTTGCATAGCAGTCAGCTGCTGCAACGCGCGGTCGACGCGCTCCTCTTCCCTGGCGTGTTCCAACGCTAGCTGTACAGTGAAAGCGTCTCCCATCTGGATGAAAGTCCGTAGGAGGTTAGGGTCGCGCAGGCGTTGTAGGATCTGGTCGCGGAGCATCGTAGCTGCTGCGGTGCCGAAACTGCAGTGGTCGGCCAAACGACGCAGCGCTTGTATGAACTGGACGACACTGTCGTCCGGATGTTGAACCCTCCACCGGAATTGTGCGCGCACGCAGACAGCCTCTTCAGGCGGCGCGAAGTATGCGTCCAGAACGGCTAAGGCCTGCTGGTACGCGTCGCTTGCTGCGATGTCTCCGGTAGCCTGGTCGCCGTCAAGCTGCGTCTGCTCGTCAGCAGCCTTGTAGTAGGTATGCAATCCCTCCACGCCGAGCGCGTTGAGAAGCAGCACCTTCTTCCTTTCCGGCGTAGCGTCCGGGGCCGCCGCGTCGATGTACACTTGCAAGACGCGGCGCCACTTCTTCCACGGAATCGGAGGCAGGCCAGGGCATTGCAGGAATGGAGGTGGTGGAATTGCGGGGTACATGTCGCCGAAGAGACCAAGCGCGACGGAAGAACAGCAGTAGAAGTAGAAGCAGAGGCAATGAACGTAGTGGCCGCAAACACGTGTAATGGCCCGCAGCCTTCTCAATCAGCCGAAATATCCGTGGGCAAGGGTATCTTGAAGGTGAGCCGTACAGCGGAAGAAAGCAGAAGGCAGGATGGCTCGCATTTCGGCAGGATTGATCCGGATTTTCCTCGTCGCCAATGTGGTATCGACGTGGGCGCCTAAGACGCCACGTCGAAGGAACGCCGGGTGCATGCCGGAACGGCGGCCCCGAAGCAGACGAAAGGCACGCAGCAGGGTGCCGAACAGAAGACCGAACGCCCTAGTTTATTATGTACAGTGGAATATATAGAGTTGAGGTGCGCCCCCTGGGGCAGGAGAACCGGTTCCGAAAACGGAACCGAAACCACTACACCACAATTATGCCATTAGCGAGAACCACTGACCTTCATTAAAAAGGCGAGAACCGCCTCTGGCTGTGGTGTAACCGTCCGTGGGGACGTGGTCGCGTTGTGTAGAGTCTTGTAGAAAGTGATTCATGTGCAAGTCATTGCCGATTTTGTTTCTGCTATGTCCCCGTGTTCAGTTGACCGCCGCCAAATCTATAAGCAACGATAACGAACTGTACGAGCGTGAGATAAAGGCCATACGATTTGTGAATGTCTGTAATAGTAGTGGCAGTGGTGGTTCTTGATGGAAAGGAAGGCGCTAATTTCTGTCTACCTTGTGGTGACATGGCAAAGCGCCTTTAGGGGTTGGGGAAGTGAGTAAAAAAGAAAAGTAGGAAGAGAAAGAAATCGAAGCGGCAGCGTGGTCGCCATCGTTTCGACGCGCTGCTGTTCGGAAGCCCTCAAGTCGTGTTCACCCTCAGCGGTTCCTTCAAGGGTGTCTACGTGCTTCCTACTGCGGGGTGCGGCCGAATCGGGCGGTGCTCTTAGACATTTCAACCTAATGTCTCTTTCGTCTCCCGGCCAGGCATATTCTGCCGGGTCGGCTTCCCTTGATAATAATGACCTGCCAATCGATCTTTTTTTGCGCAGTGGTCTGAACAGCGTTCCTGTGGCCCTGGTTAAACCAATGGTGAATCCATTCGCATGAAAAACCCTAGAATCATTCAGGAAGACCTCCGGAAGATAACTGATCATTTCCAACTGATCACCGAGGTGCGTCAGTTTGGACGTGGTGGCATTCTGTGCTGCTCGCCGGACCAAGCCTGCATCACAGATCTTCTGAAATGCACAACGTTTGCCTCTCATCCGGTGAGCTGTTTTGTGCCGGCCCATTTGGCCTGTGTGAAGGGTCTACTTCGTGGCGTGGACTCGAGCCTTACACCGCTAGAGATACTAGAAATGTTTGCCGTAGCAGGAGCAGTGTCCGTATTCCGGTGCTCGCGTAACGTTGAGAACAAGAAGGTCCCTACAGAGTCGGTGATCGTGACATTTGCCGGCATGACTCGTCCGACCGAAATCAAAGCATGGCCTCTGATTTATCGTGTTGAAGCGCTATCCCCTCGCCCACTTCAGTGTAGAAAATGCTGGTGGTACGGACATACCTTAAAGGGATGCAGATCGGAAGTGAGGTGCCGTACATGCGCTGAACAACACAATACTAATGAATGCTCAAACCAAGAAGTGAGATGATGTTTATGTAGTGGATTTCACGCAGCTGATGATGAAGGTTGCCCTGTGAGGACACAGGAGTTGCAACTTCTAGAGATAATTGAACAGAAACGATGCTCCCGGCTTGAGGCCCGATCTGTTCTTTCAGAGCGCTCACGTGGCTATGCCACCGTTGCCAACCGGGCCAATCAGATGCTCGACTCGTCGCTGACGGATATAATAGCATCAACGGTGGAAAGATCGATGACGAAGTTGTTGCAAACTCTATTTGTGAGCCTAACCGAATCATTGGCACAAGTAGTGAATACTCACTTGACACAAATCTTGCAAGGCGGTAATCGATATGCTGAGAATTCTTTACTACCTTCTCCACGTGAGATTACTGAGGTTTCATCAGAACCAGGCCCTTCGAAACCAAAGCCAAGCACGTCGAACACAGGCCGTAAAATAATTGTACCTACTGAACACGAGGTAGATTGGAGCTCTGACTCCGGATCCCATGACTCGATACCGGAGAAAATGGACCTTGATTCAAGAAAAATGAAAAGACATGCTTCCCCTGAAGATCAGGGGTCTTCACAGAACTCCAAAGCAAAGAGTAAGAAGTACCAGAAGGAAACCTCATCAAAAAAGGATTTTTTGAAGGATAGCATTTTGGAGAAAGCTGTGAGTGCTGCTGGTATTTCAGCAAAATAGGCAGTTTAAAAGTATTACAGTGGAATTGCCATTCTATTTTTTCAGCAACTACCGATTTATTCCATCTTTGTGATCATTATTCCCCCGATGTTATTGTTTTACAAGAAACTTGGCTTTCAGAGGAAAAGTGCTTTAAAATTCAAAATTACCGCTCATTTAGATTAGACCGGCCCTCTCGCGGTGGCGGTTTGGCAATTTTTATATCCTCCAAAATTGGTCATAGAGCGAAAATTACATATCAGTTAATGACTTCAGATAGCGAGATTCTCGCATTAAACATTACGATTCCGGGATACCTCCCATTTTCGTTAATTAATTCATACTTTCCAGCGGGTGTTCAAAATTCTGCCGTTGTAGATACCGTAGTTTCATATTGCCGCAAAGATATTATATTAGTGGGGGACTTCAATTCTCATCATATTTCGTGGGGTTTTAAAACTGACTTGAATGGAAAGCGACTGTGGGATTGGGCTAATAAGAATAACTTGCTGTGTATCAACACCAGAACTCCCACGTTTGTGTATAATCAGTCTTATTCTGTGCTTGACCTGACTTTTTCTAGTGTTAATTTGTCCATTTCAACATGGTCTGCTATTAATTCTGGCACAAGTAGTGACCATATGCCTATATTTTTTGAGATGGTATGCCCAGTAACTTCCATGCGGTTACGCATGTAAATTTCAGTACATTTGGAAAATTACTACGAGTGGCTTTATCTAACCGAGCAGATGATAGGGAACCAGACGCAATCAGATTAAGCGACATCCTAAAAGAATCGTTGAATAAGTCCAAATTTACCATACACAGCTCCAAAAGCGCTTCGACCAACCTTTGGTGGAATGCGGACTGTTCGCGGGCGTATAGAATAAGAAAAGCTGCATGGAAAAAATTACTTTTCAACCAGTGCCCTAGCAACTGGAGTGATTATGAGAATGCCGCCGCGAGTTTTGAACGAACCGTTGCCATTGCGAAGGACAAATTTGACAGTGAACGATCTGAGTTTCTCTCAAAGACAGCAAACAGACAAGCACTATTTCGCTTTCTGAGAACCAAGAAAGTTCTTCCAGTACTGAAAACCGTGGAATCTGTAGTACCACAACCAAGTGAACTGAAGTCTTTTCTCGAGGACATAGCTCAGGGCCTAAAGAGTCGCTTTACGACTGTTCTCTTATACCAACCCCCGACCCCTCAGAGGGGTGAGGATTTTGAGGAGGTCACAGCTGCTGAGCTAGTAAATGTGGTAAGAACGCTGCCTAATTCCGTTCCAGGTCCTGATGGTATGACGACGTCGGTAATAAAAGCAGTACATAAAATATACCCCCTTGGCCTACTCGAAATTGTTAATCACTCAATTAGAAATTCTTGGATCCCAGCTGACTGGAGAGTTGCAAAAGTTATTTCATTATTAAAAAAGCAAGGCGCGGGGTTTACCTTAGATAATATCAGGCCTATAGCACTCACATCAAATCTAGTAAAACTCGTCGAGAGAATTTTACATAGCCGGGTAGATCGCTGGATGTCAGAAAAAAATGACACTGAGCCCATGTCAAATTGGTTTCAGGCGTGGGTGTTCCATTTGGTGTGCACATGTTGATCTAGAAAGTAGAATACAGCTTGCTCGATATCAGAAACAATATTCAGCTTTAGTAACCTTAGATATCACCAAAGCCTATGACAGTGTGGAGCATGTGAAACTGATAAACTCGCTTCAGAACTTAGGACTGCCAGAATACTTTGTGGCATGTGTCTATGCTTTCTTGAGTGATAGAGAATTTTATTGCTCGCAATCTGATATCAGTTCTTCAGTATATAAGCAAACGAGAGGCCTCCCGCAGGGATCAGTGTTATCACCCTTATTATTTCATATTCTACTATGTTCTATTCCCATACAGCAGAACGTGCAGGTGTATGTGTATGCCAATGACATCGCATTTTTCGCTACGTCAGCAGACATTCACACTCTTTACCAAATCCTTCAGAAATATATGAATAGCCTGGAAACGTGGCTAGAGGGTATTAATTTATCGCTAAATATTAATAAAAGTGCAATTGTTGTTTTCGCACAAAATGTACCAGTGCAAATTTCATTACTTTACCGACAAGCCGTGATACCTCAGGTCGAGTCAGTTAGGTATTTAGGCGTAACCTATACCGACAAACTTGACTGGAGACCCCATATAGAAAACATGGCTACTAAGGGAGCACGCGCAGTAGGTATGCTGCGTAGGCTCAGCAATAAACGTGCCGGTTTTGCAAAGAGACGTGCTCGTCATGATTTATTGCATGTACATTCGACCAATACTAGAATTCGGCTGCGTTTTGTTTTCTGGCGCTCCAGCTTATAAAGTTCGACCATTGGTTTAGTTAGAACGTGAATCATTACGATTATGTCTGGGGCTACCAAAATTTGTCGCAAACAATATTCTATACGACGAAGCACGCCTGCCGTCTCTTATCAAAAGATTTCATATTTTAACAGTACGTACATTCCTAAAAATCTATGCTTCTCCACAGAGGAGGTCACAGTATGTCTTCATTAACCAGCAAGCCTCATTTTTTACCCACCAGTGGTCTAGATTACGTTGCCCCCAGGTCATTTTTACATAGAGACTTTTGGACCCATTAAAAGTTCGCCTCTGGGAAGTACAGATACTCAGCACTGTAGAAACAATTAGGATTGAATTTGATATATATCCCAAGAACGCAAAAAATTTACCATATAAATATCTAAATTGCATTTTGGAAGATCATTTGGCCACTTTAGAAACAAACACTGTGATAGCGACTGATGCTTCCGTTTGTGAAGAGAAGGCAGGTGTGGGAATTGTCTCATTCTCTCTAGACTGGTCATTCTCGATTCGGTTACCGGACTTCCCCCCTATTTACCAGGCTGAATTGCTGGCAATAGTCCTAGCATTGAGTAAATTGCCCCACTGTCTATCAGCAGTGGTTGTACTAACAGACTGCCTCTCCGTCTGTTCTGCCTTAAGTGCACCTAATTTATCGAGTACCTCACAGACGTTCTATTCGCTGATTCCCAGACATGTACGGCTGGTTCGATTAGTGTGGGTACCAGGCCATAGAGGGCTAGCACTCAATGAATATGCGGATGCACTGGCAATATCATCCCCTGATGGCCCTATTTTGTCTGTATTGCCCACGTCAGCGTATCTAACAGCAGCGAGATTTGAAAAGCGTACCACGGCCAATACCTTCGATAAATCTCCTTTGTTTTCATCGGATTTCCCACAGCTAAAGTTCCGTTGGAAGAGCAGGGGGTGTTCATCTAGGAAGGAAGAAATACTAATTACAAGGCTACGCTGTCGAGTCCCACCACTGAACTTTTACCTTCACAGGTCGGGTCTGGCTCAGTCACCGTTATGCCTCCACTGTAATGAGAGGGAATCTCTGGAGCACTTCTTTTTAACGTGCCGAAGATTTAAAACACAAAGAAAAAGACTACTAGAAGAACCCCTGCGGAAGTTGGGCTTGAATTTGTCACTTCCGGTGATTCTTTCATTTGGGGCTACCATATTTGGTTTTAGCCACAGGAGCGTTTTCAACGCTGTCTCTAATTTTTAACGAGAATCCAAAAGAATTGAATGTTGAGTGTAGCTGAATTCAGTTGTCTTATATGCAACTGTATATATTTATTTTTATTATTGTTCTTGTTGTTTCCATATAGGCGTTTTTTTTATTCTGTTTTTCTCTTCTTTAAATCTTGCGAGTTTATATGTAAAGGCTAAACAATTCATTTCAACTTTTTCCTTCACTAAGTGAATTAATCTGCTAAGCAAGGCACCGTCCGCTTCATGGCCTATCCCCCGCAGTGGGTCGAGCCAAACTGAGGAACCAACCAACCAACCAACCTTCAAGACAGCTGAGTGAGCACTCAAGGTTTTTGTCTAAGGGTCGGCGGATCTAAATCGTAGTGGTTGAAAGGTGATTTACTGTTTTATTGGCTGCTAGCACAACTGATGTCGACAAATTCTCCTGGAGATGGCCCGGGGCGGTGTCCGCCTTGGTCAGCCACTCTCTCAACTGATCAAATGCCGCCTGAAGTGTTTTTTCGCAGTGGTGTGAGCAGTATTCCTGTAGCGCTAGTGCCCCTGCACAGAGGATCCATTCGGCTTACCAACCCGAAAGCGGTGCAGGCGGAACTCCTGGTGGCCACGTGCCACTATCTTCACATTACTGATGTCCGGCAGTTTGGCAAAGGTGGGATTGTCTGCCGATCGCCGGACCAGGCTTGTGTGTATGATCTTCTAAAATGCTCGTCATTTGGATCAATGCAAGTGAGTGCTTTCATCCCGCCGCACGTTGCCTGCACCAAGGGAATTGTTCGAGGAGTAGACGCTACTTTAAATCTAGCAGAGACACTTGAGAAGCTTTCCGCAGCTGGTGCGATAGCAATTTACCGGTGCAACAGAATGGTCGACAACAAACGAGTTCCAACAGAGTCGGTGGTTGCCACGTTTGCAGGTACATCATGCCCTTCGGAAATCAAAGTGTGGCCTCTTATTTTTAGAGTAGATCCGCTTGCCTCGCGTCCATTACAATGTCGCAACTGCTGGCGATATGGACACAGTTTGGGAGGTTGCAAATCTGGCATGCGATGCTGTATGTGTGGAGAGAGCCACTCCCCGAACAACTGCACTGCTCAGTCGCACAAGTGCTGCCTGTGTGGAGGTGCTCACAAAGCTGATGAACCCACCTGTCCAGCTAGAACGCAGGAAATCCAAGTCTTAAGATGTTGGATAAAAGGCGGTGCTCACGAAGAGAGGCTATTTCAGCTGTAAAGGAAAAAGAACATGGATATGCTAGCATGACTGCGCGACACCAGGCGATGACTGATGCAAATATTTCGCAAGTGATAGCAGAAGCTCTAGAAAAAGCTATAGCCTAAATGATAGAAAGAGTCGTAGAAAGTGTGACGGAATGCCTTAGTGGATTATTAGCATCTCAAATGGGACTAATGGCTCAAGCGGAGTCTATTCAGTCAGAGTCTCAGCCGAACGCTCTTCCCTCGCAAGTCGATGGTTTAAATGCGACTCCCTCTCACGAAGGCCCTATTTCAAGCTTTCCGACCAAAAGCGGTGTGAATCTGCCTACACAGCAGATTCACAGGAATACGCAAGCATGGATGTTGGCTCGCGCATACAGAAACGAAGGACTCCTCCCCTAAAGGCGACTGATACTATTCCCAGCTCAAAATCAAAGAAAATTTTCCTGCAGGTCAAGGCAACAGCTAATATTTTGGAAGAGGCAGTAGCCTCTGCGGTGTGCTGCAGTGGAACTGCCGATCAGTATTTGCTGCTTCTACGTTTTAGTTTCCTAAATTTATCCGGACGTATTCCCACTACAAGAAACTTGGTTATCTTCTGACAAATTCTACAGTTTGTGTAATTACCGATCATTTCGATTAGATTGTCCATCCAGAGGTGGTGGTTTGCTTACCTTTGTATCAAATAGATTTTGTCACAGAGCACAAATATCATTTCAGCTAATGTCTGCAGAAAGTGAAATTTTGGCGGTAGAATTAACTCTTCCAGGAGGTTTCACATTTTCATTGGTTAATGCTTATTTTCCTTTGGGTGTGCAGGATACACGGACCTTAGATTCGATTCTTCTAAGTTGTGGAAAAAAGATTGTACTAGCTGGAGATTTCAACTCTCATCATATATCATGGGGATTCAAAACAGACCAATGTGGAAAGTGTCTATGGGACTGGGCGGCATCCAATCAGTTCAGTTACCATAACACTGGATCCTTAACGTTTCTGCGGGGTCAGTTTAGATCAGTATTGGATCTTACGTTTTCGGGTCCAGGACTTTCGGTATTATCCTGGGAGACATTTGAGGCTGGAACGAGCAGCGATCACATTCCAGTGGTATTCGAGATCAATTGCTCACAGTAATCTGTGCAGTTAAACGTTTGTTCATTTATTGATTATAACAGATTTAAAATGCATTTGCGGAAATCTTTTATACCTTTAGCTGAGAATCCGTGCAGCGTGCGTAATATTTGCGCTATTCTCGACTCCTCTCGAAAAAAATCGGAGTTCGAAAGGCAGGGAACGAAAGACCGTACTTCTAGAAATTGGTGGAATGACGACTGCTCGAGGGATTATAAGCGACGGAAAGCAGCGTGGAAGCAGCTCATGCACAGTCAGTCTCCTAGAAACTAAAGAAACTACAAGTTTATTGCAGAGACATTCAAACGAACAGTAGCGAGAGCGAAGGACGAGTACAATGTTCAACATTTTGAATTTCTGTCAAAGTCTTAAAATAAGAGCGCGTTGTTCCGGTATTTAAGATCAATCAAATTAATTCCGCGTTCTTTAAATATAGAATCACTTGTGCTAACTACCCGAGAAATAGAAGACTCTAGATGTAATTGCCAGAGGTTTGGAGGTTAGATTTTCTTCCTGCATTCCTTCAACTTTTGTGCGACAAGACAGTCTCGAATATAGTGAAGAGTTGTCATTGACTGAGTTATCCTCAGTGGTATCAGGTTTACCAGCGGCAGCCCCAGGTCCTGATGGCATCACTACAAAGATGTTGAAAATTTTCTTCGATGTCGCTGCCAATGTTTTATTGGATACCATAAATTATTCGATAAGAAACACTTGGATTCCTTCAGTGTCGAAAATAGCGAAGGTGATTCCACTGCTTAAAGATAAAAAAATTCGGCAGATCCCACGTACCGTGGGAGTCGATGTTATGCGAAGCATGCGGCGGGTGGGTGACTGTGGCGTAACTTTTTTTTACTGAGCGACACGTTACAAAATGACGCTAAAGATTTGTATAAATTTTATACGCACACATATATATGTTGAAGAGCCGCATATGTGTTACATAACCAGCTGTTTACGGTTGGGTAACGCTGCCAATGGCAACGTGGGTATTACCAACACCAGAAGCGGTAAGTTGATATGTAGTGGTTATACGTGTCCCCAGAACGCATGCACGTTTCACAAACCCGTGTGCATGTGTGCAAGAAGTTCTTTACAGTTCTTGAACAAGGGCACCATCACCGTGATCAGTGAGCACCAGCAGCTGGTCATGACTTCTTATAGGATCGGGTCGTGATCGTGGTGACGAGGGGTCCATGTGTAGGGAAGTATGTCGTATAGTAGGGCTGTTGGAATTCGTGGATGCCTCGGTCATTTCGTCGACAAATTTCTGTCGACAGAGCCGGCGAGAAGTCGGAATCTGAAGTCACCCTTCGCGTTATAGGTATAGGTATAGGCCGTCGAGGCTGGTAGGCCTGGATAGTGCTACATACACCAACATCAGTGGATGGTGTTTGTCGTATTCGTAGACTACCTGGGCGTATGTAGCCTACGTAGCCTAGTCTACAAAGCAGCTGTCAATCAATCTGGCATCATTCTCGGTCAGCATGAGGCCATCGCTCAGCCTCGTAAGAAATGAAGAGGACACTGCGTCGTTCTGGTGGACAAAATGCACTTTACGGTGTGGTGATGTGGATATCATATGTAACTTAACTTTCGTTAATGTATTCCTCCGGGGTCGAGCAATGCTTCAATATAGCTTGCTGAATCATAGGAATACAAACGAATGTTTATTAGACTGCTATAAAAGCGGAGACAACACTGGAACTACAGACGTTAATCTCATATGACGCCTGTATCGTAGGAGTACACATCGTAGCAGTATCATGTAGTGTTTATTGCTTTCTTGTAAAATTACATAGCCAGCACCACAACCACAGTTGACGTTGCACCGTTATTACGCCTGCGTAGGCTGTTTTTCCAAACCAGTTTATAGACCTGGCGTGGCTCAGTGGTAGAATACCTGATTGCCACGCAGAATGCTTGGGTTCGATTCCTGCTGGGATCCTAATTTTAATTCTTTCCATTCGTTGAGACAACGCTGCCGATGTTGGTTTTTCTTAACGCTCTAGCATTTAAGTTACCAATGTCTGTTCTCGCCGTTCCTGGGTAGATATAAACTGTCAATCACCTGTGGCGCATACCCGTACACCGCGGCCCGTGGTAAAAGGGTATGTGCCACACGTGTCTAGTGGAAAGGGTTTGACGACGTACGCGACAAGATTTTAACGTTATTCATGTCACGACCCGGCAATCATATTCGTCAAATCCTCTTACCCTCCCATGCAAATTTTGGTCTGCACCAAGTTAAGGAGGCCATCATGGGAGCACCCAGACGTAGGCGGCTAGATAGATAGATAGATAGATAGATAGATACGTAGATAGAAACGCTCAAAGTGCCAGAGGTTCGCTAAGAAATGCTTCGCATTTAAAATAAAGAGTATGCTCTTGACCACATTAGACCGATTTCGTTAACATCCAATTTTGTCAAATTAATTGAGAGATTATTACACGCTCGGATAACCAAATTTGTGACCGCTAAAGGATTATTGAGTCCCTGTCAAATTGGATTTAGACCAGGGATGTCAATATGTTGTGCACACGTTGTTCTGGAGAGCAGAATCCAGCTGGCACGGCGTCAGAAACAGTACGCAGCACTAGTTACTTTAGATATCTCTAAAGCGTACGATAGCGTGGAGTACCCGATTTTACTTGAAAGGATGAGAGATTGGCTTGCCTGACTATTTTATTGCGCGGACGACTGAGGGAGTTTTACTGCATATAGAGTGATATTTCAACTGGGAAATTCAGACAAACACACGGTGTTGCTCAAGAAGTAGTGTTGTCTCCGCAATTGTTTAATATCTTGCTTAGCTCCATTCCTTGCCATCGAAACGTGAACACCTATGTTTATTCTGATGATATAGCATTCTTTGCCTCGGCGGATGACGTTCAGTCACTGTACGGCCTTTTACAAGGATACTTGTCCGCCTTGGAATATTGGCTCGACAGTATTCGTTTGACGATTAATGTACAGAAGTGTGCAGTTCTGTCATTCTCTCCGCTAGACAACATAATTACTATATGCCTTTCATTCCATCAAGCAGACATTCCCCAAGTGCAAACAGTCAAGCACCTCGTAATTATTTATGAAGGAAAGCTTAACTGTCGTATGCATATTAAACATATGGCGACTAGAGTATCACGTGCGATCGGAATACTCAGAAGGATTAGCAATCATCGATGGGGCATGCGCAGAGACACATTGATAATGATTTACAGCATGTATATACGCCCTATACTGGAGTTTGGATGTGCCTTATTCTCCGGCGCACCAGCATGGAAGTTAAATTTGGTAGTTTTGCTTGAACGCCAAGCACTTCTCTGGTGCCTTGGTTACCAAAATTTGTAGCAATGCAGTTCTATATAACGAATCCCAAATCCCATCTTTGAACACTAGATTTAAAATATTAACAGTTCAAACATTCTTAAGGGTCTATGAATCGCCGATAGGACGAGACCAATATCTAGTTTTAAGCCAGCCAGAGCTGTTTTTTAATGTCTTGTGGCTTCGATTCCACACCCCACAGGTGATTCTTACACAGCGGCTATTGGACCCATTAAACATAAACCTAATGATATAATGGTAATGAATAATAGGTTGAGTTCATTGGCGATATCATATGATGATATATTCCCTAACAACGCGAAGTTACTTCCTTGGAATGTACTGAATGGACTTTTTGAAGATCACTTAAATCAGATTAGCACGGCTGTTGTGATAGCAACTGATGCTTCGCAGTGTGAGGAAAGGCCGGTGTTGGTATTTTTTCCACACAACTAAACTGGTCCTTTTCTGTAAGACCCTGATCATACACCAATATTTTTGGCTGAATTCTTAGCTGTCATTTTGGCCCTACGTAAACTTCCCGTCTCCATAACTTCTGTGGCTATAGTCACAGATTCACTATCATTGTGTTCTGCTTTAACAACCCCAGCTGAATCGCATACTCTGAGATTATTGCGCGTCCTTGGTCCACAGCATTTGCGAAACCTGCGGTTAATTTGGGTTCCGGGGCATAAAAGAATAGTATTGAATGAAGTTGCGGACACTCTGGCAAAGGCTTCCCTTGCAGGCCCAGTCCTTGATCTACTTCCAGTTACGACGTTCGTCGCTGCGGCCAGATTTAGAAAGCACGCTCTTTCATTGCTTACTCTAAGTCTCGCTTCATCGCCAGATTTTCAGCACCTTCAGTTCCCTTGGAGCAGAAAATGGTGTAAAACAAGGCAGGGGGACAGAAGTGGCAATGACAAGACTGCGATGTAGGATCCCAACTCTTAATTTATACATGCACAGAGCTGGTCTGGTGGTCTCTCCTACATGTTTCTTTTGCAATGAGGTAGAAACAATCGAACATGTCTTGCTGAAATGCCGACGTTTTTCCTCTCTCAGAAAACGAATCATTGAACTGACAACTGCACCGTTGTCATTTGGGGCTTCTGTGCTGGGGCACTCGGACGGGAATATATGGACTACTATCGAGAAATTCATATGCGAATCGAATTGTCTTATTCGACACATCAACCACTAATAATTTTTAAATTGTCATAATGACATAATCATTTTGGCCATTTGGGAGGTTATGCAACACAGTCTAATCTAAAACTGGAATCATTTAAAAAAAACCTTCATTCTAATTGATACTGTAACCTGTATTAGCACTTAAAAATTTCAGACTATATGATCCGACCGACTCTTGGCCGATCCCCCTGAGTGGGTAGGTGCCAATCATCCCAGGAGCATCATCATCATCCTCAGATAGGATAGATGGGGGAGCGGTGACAGGAGTTCACAGAAGGGGACCGATGCGGCGAGTGGTCTTCATGATGGCATCGCGGGCGAGACGGTGCCCCGATCGGCGAGCGGCCTTCGGCGAAGACATCGCGGTCGATGCGACCGACTGCGTCGCGCAGCTACTACTGTGGCGTATGTGGATGTGTGGTAAGTGCGTGCGTTGCGTGGATCAATGGCTTACATTTAGACAGTCATTTGGGCGAAGTGTACTAGAACCATAGCTTGTATTTAAGTTCCGTCTTGCGTAACTGCGCGAGGCAGATACGGAATGCACAAGTTAGAAGCGACGGGATAAAGGCATTCACCCGACGTATATTGTCCATGTAGCTTATGATGTCACCGATGATGACAATCGGTTTTCTAAGCAGTGTCTATTTACGTAGGTGCATGCAAATGAACAAGGAAGTAAAACGGAAAATTTATTGCTGGGAGCTCTAGTATTGTCCAGCTTAAATTGCCGAACCCTAAACGTCTTTCTAAAAGTCAACATTGCCGCAAGACAGCGGTGTCATGCGGCAAAGTGCGCGCAGAGTATTGCGGTAAAGCATACTTAGTACGCGCGCACGTGTGTGTGCAAAATGGAAATGCAGCACTATCATTAGGACTCGTGCGTGGGCCTTCATTATGCACGCGCCGTCCCCTTATTCATTCGTGGCAATGCGGCGGACAGCGCCGCCACCAACTTCAGCCTTTGGAATGAGCCTATAACAATTTACCCTGTAAAAAAACATTTTGTGGCGAGCGATTGGCAAGGCAGTAAGCTTCTGGTTCATTGCAGAAATAATTCTTGCATGGCCCCTTTAAATAAGTGCAAAATACCTGTGATAGACTCCAGTGGTACTCCATATTTTGCGCCTTCATGTATAAGCTCCGAAATGAAACTGATAATTAAGGAAATGTACACTCAGGCATAGAGGATGAGCAACTTTTTGAAAAGTAGTGGCTTATGGTTCACTTTATCGAGTTTTTTCGAGTAATCAAGATAAATAGCTATTGGAGAATGGCCTAAATTATACATGCAGTTTGTCAAGGAAGCAAGTTTAGCTTTGCAAGAAAATAATTTATGAAAACCATGCTGTGCCAGAACTAAGGGCAAGGTGGTTTCAGCAAACTTATGGGGACCTTACGTGATAGCAGGAGTTCAAACATCTTACAGGGGCTGCTTGTTGTTGGCAAGATGGGGTGGTAATTAGGCCTGTCATCAGGTGTGGAGATGCATCGCATCCCTGATCATCAAGTCCTAAAAAATGGCTATGAAGGGGATGCCAAAAATTTCTTGCAGGCATGAGCACACAGCAGTACTTATTAAAGCATCTGCTTAATGAGGTTAGCACTGGTGCTAGCAAGTATCTTAAATAAACTTGTCACTTCAATAATAATAGTAATATCTGGGGTGTAACGTCCCAAAACCATGATATGATTATGAAGGACGCCGTAGTGGAGGGCTCCGGAAATTTCGACCACCTGGGGTTCTTTAACGTGCACCTAAATCTAAGTACACGGGCCTCAAACATTTTCGCCTCCACCGAAAATGCAGGCGCCAAGGCCGGGATTCGATCCCGCGACCTGCGGGTCAGCATTCGAGCGTCATAACCACTAGACCACCGTAGCGGGGCAAACTGGTCACTTTAGTAACACCCCCAAGGTCAATAATTATTGGGTTCGCAGCAAGGTATGGATGAAGTAAGATTACGCCAATGGGGAAATTAGAAGTAACGAATCAATGAAAATGTGTTGTTGATAATGCCTGCACAGTCTTAATTTAGCAGAATGAAGTTTCCAGCACGGTGAATCTACTTTTGCCGATACCTGGTGGCATCATTGCAGTTTGTATTCACTGGTTTCATGCACTGTATATCAAGCATCACTAAGGACAATCTGGTTTTTTTAAGGTTAATTTACTGATTAAAAAAATAACACAAAAACCTACATGCTATTGTACGGCTTAATCAGGCACACAATGTACAGGTAATTTGTGACTATTTAGCGAATTGTATCGGGGAGGTCTGTGTAGGATATCATAGTAATCTTTTAATGCTGTAGCTTTGTTTGTGCAATGCTTGAAGCCACTTTTTTATTAAAAATTGCTAATGAGCAACCAAGTTCCAATACCAGTATTGGCCTTTGGGTGAAGCAAGTGGTTAGAGTAAGCTCAATTACAAGCCCTGTAGGAACAAGTACCTATAGGGCGAAACTTCCTGTGCACCAAGACAGAAATTGGAGAAGGGGTTAACATTTCAAGAGGGCATCTCCTGGCCATCATCCCTCCCTAGCCACAAACTTGTATGGCCAGTATTTAGGAGATTCCTGTGAGACAGAATAGGCATAAATGTTGCTTCTTTATTGCAAGATGGCACATCAGACCTTTTCCGAAAGCCTTCATTTCAACGCTTACATTTGCTTAAAAAGCTTTCCTTGCACAGTGTCCTTTTTTTGCTACCACACAGTTGTCTCAAGCAAAAGTATGCAGCTTGTCACAGTCTACATGGTGCCACACAGGGATCCACCACACAGGGATCCACACAGGGATCCACACAGGAGCTCCACTAGAGCTCCAGCCATAGTGATGTGTACTCCACTAGAGCTGTCAGACACTGTAGAGTCATAGTCTGGTGTGCATGCTTAGGGCATTAAAGATGTAAACAGTGACCACTCCTGCTTGCGTCCCCTGCACTGGTTCATACCTGTCACACACATGCACAGGATTTTGACAGAGACGTTAGTTCTGGCAATGATGCCGCAGTGGTAAGAAGGTGTACACCCAGAGGTACACCACGGCAAAGCAAGCTGAGGTCCATATCGAATATAATATGGTACATGCAATACAATGGTAACATAAGTACTCTTGCATTCATTTAGAGTGTTAGGCATCACATAATTTTGCCTAACTGTGATATTTTTTTACTTATTATCTACATAGTTTTCCAGGTTGGTCACAGCACAGAAAGAAAATTTTCTTTGTGGGAGCACCACATTTTAAGCTCACAAGACTCCACTGAAGTACTTAAAACATATGCGAAGAGTGATATCCTGAATGCCGCCGCTTTTTGTCCTAACAAAGGTAAACTGGTTGTTATCTTTGGCCTGTGATCTTACAGGAGCTTTAGCATATGCCCTGTTGTCATCTTGTATCAACGATGCCACATGCAATAAATAGTTTAACAAAGCTTATAACTCGGCAAGATGTACGCGCATAGCTTCAGGGAGGTAATAAAATGCAGAAGTGACGCTCACATAAGAGAAGAAACACAGGACATGTGTTAACTTCCATCTATCTATATTTGTGGCTTTGCCAGCAAATATGTAAGGAAAGAGACACATGCGCAGTATGGCAAGGTGCAACGTCACAGTCATTTAACATTCAGAAACATCACAAGACAACGCTCAAGAAACTTTTCTGCCTTTTTAACTTTCAACAGATGTGTCACTAATAGACACATCCTCCTTCCCCATCATGAAATGCTTCCAACAGTTCACATGCCATTCTATCACAACCCTTGCCTGGAATTCTTACCTCATATTTATTCTCAACTGGCATGCTCTGCCACTCATGCAACAATAAGACAGATTTGCCTGTCCACTCTTAAAAGTCTGAAAGTCCACTCCTAACATCCCCCCATCCACCTGCCCAGCGTTCATAAGCCAGGTGGGTTAATAGCCCTGTAATGCCCACTGAAACATATTTGATACATTGAATATAATGCCTCAAAGAATGGTAATGAAGCTCTCAAACAGGACTGGATTAACAGTTTAAGGCCCAGTTCAAAAAAACAGGGGGGGGGGGGGGGCTCAGCCCCGCCCCCACTTCTTCGCCTAAATATTTCGTCATTCTTGAGACCGGAGGAAAATTTGCGCTAAACTAGAAAGGACAACACAAAGAAGGAACAGTTCAACAGATCGAGTGCGCTCGATCTGTTGGAGTGTTCCTTCTTTGTGTTGTCCTTTCTAGTTTAGCGTAAATTTTCCTGCATAGTATGAACCAACTAGCCCCTCAAGACGTCTTGAGACCGGAGCTCTTTTAGAAGACGCCAGAAAAAAAACGCATGCCGTATCTACTCGAAGAATCTCCGAAGTGTATATGAACATTGCCTGTGTGTCTACTTTCTTGCAGAGCACGTTCACAGATTGTCATCAGAATTAAACTATACGAGGATCAGAATCCTAATAGTGCGGAAGCAACACAAGGGATGAGAAGGGACGTCGACAAGCGCTAACGAGAAGATGAATAGATATAGACAGCATCAGTCATGTAGCAAGGGGCCCTGCCCTCCCCCCACCCCAAAATTCTGATGGTTGTGTGCTTTACCGAAAATAAATAAGGAAAATGGGTGTTTTTCATGGCCTCCAGCAAGTGCCCCCCACCCCCCCCCCCCCCCAAGAAAAAAAGATCCTCGCTTCGTGCCTGGACAGCATAAAGAATTACTGGGCTTGTTGATTCATACTGAAAGAAGGGTAAACTGTGCCAGAAGTTCAGATGAAAGGAGGAAACACATACGACACTTAGAAGTGCACTATAAGTGTCGTATGTGTCTTTTCCCTTCATCTTAAGTTTTAGTGCAGTTTACCCTTGTTTCAAAAGACATCTTCCCTCAAAAGTCAGGAAGTGCAATCACGAAAAATGGCTTCCTCTATCTGCTTCACCAATTCGACAGCGCACGCTTCGGTTGCCTGTGCGTGAGCACTCTCAAAGTAGACAGGTGGGCCTTTCCAACAAAGTGTTCGCACATCCTTACACTAAATACGCTACCATTCATCTGGCTATTTTGTGATTTCATCCAGCAACACAGATTTAAGCACTGCTAAGTCAGCGTTTTGATACAAATGGTGATATTATATTGTATCATGCTGATTGAGCAAAACTATAATTTAAATGGTTTATTATTCAAATGTTGTCGTCATGAGGGGACCTACATCATTTAGAAGAGGTGGCGCCTGAAAAAATTAGATCGACACTGAGCTTTCACAAAAATGTTTTTAGAACGCACTTGAATTAACATTCATACATGCTTTCATTTATGTACAGATTGCTCAGTTTTAAACAGGTCATACATTTGCAATTTTGCAAAGAATATTCATTTTTATAAAAGAAACACATTCATAATTCACATGCATTCTCTGCATGTGCAGTAAAATAAAAGTTTACATATTCACAAATTTCTTTTTACTTCAACAGTGTAGAAAATAGGCTATGCGTTTCGCAGAAATTAAACCTTGAAATGAGGCATCCAAGTTTTATATTTTAATTAATCTTTTCAGAAAAGAAAGAAAAGTATGTGGGTTTCTACAAGTGTTCTTGTGCCTTTTGCTGGAACAGTTTGTTGATGACATCTTCTACATTGACCCTCCTAAAAATCTCCGTCCCCACGTTCAGCAGCGATAAAATTGCTGAGGTGGCTGTTAGTCATTGTTGAGGGAAGCCTGTTTGTGACCAAGTCAGCCTGCTGAATGATCGTTCGCCAGTGCAATTCGTGACCATCAAGCACAAAAAATTCTAAGAGCAGCATGAACATCTGGGGATGCACCTTCAGACTTTTCACGCATCACAAGTTTCAGCATGTCTGCCACAAAAGAATAGCCTTCATTTCTCACAAATTAAATGAACTGTTCAAGCTCATCGGGAAATGTGCCAGCCAGATAAGCATGATACTTTTTCAATGTGAAGCATTTATTTTTTATAGAGCGTTTCTATCTACATATCTATTTCTGGGTGTTTTCGTGATCACCTCTTTAGCTTGGTGTGGATCAAAATTGGTATGGGACGGTAAGAGAGTTTGAGGAATATGGCTGTCTGGTCATGACATGAATAACGTAAATATTCTGTCGCGTACGTTGTCAAACCCTTTCCTCCAGACACGTGTGGCACATACCTGTATACCAAAGGCCTCGGTATGCAGATATGCGCCGCAGGTGTATGACAGTTTATATCTACCGGGAATGGCGAGGACAGACATTAGCAACTTTAATGTGACAGCAATAAGAGAAACTGAAATCGGCCAGTGTTGCATAGTTGCCACTCCGGAAGTGGAATGACTCCGGAATCATTCCACGTTTTCGTGGCCCCGGAATGGAATGGGGTCAACGCTTGGAGGAATGGAATGGGAATGGAATTACTTCTTTTTCAGAAAATAGAACTTGGCATGATCTTTATCTCACGAGCAGTTCGGAGAGGCCTGACACACGTAAATAACCTTTGCGACAAGGAAGACATTGTATACCTACGCACAGGCGAACACAGAATGTTCTCCTCACCCCATCCATGCTTGCAAGGCGCTCTTGACAAGAGTGAGAGCTGACGAGCAGTGTGGCCCAGTATTCCGTATTCGATGAAAAGGCACAAGGTGCCCGAGCGGTGCACTGTTCCAACTAATACCAGCAGATCTAGAGGGTTTTGTTCCCTATTAACCAAATCTTAGTTTTCTCCATGTTCACGACTGCTCCAGGCACGTGGCAAAGCTGCTTAGTCTTCTTGAACACTATTTTGCCAGCATAAAAATACGCTATGTCGTCATTTTAGCATTAACACATTTAAGCTTAAACAATATTGAAACATCACCATTCATTGAAACATGCTGACCATGCAAATACCATAGGTAGTGGGAGAACTGCTTCTGTAGGAATTAGTAGGGTGGTTGTACTGCACGAGATCTCACCAAGCTACTACCCCTCAACCATGGTAACGTGTTTTGCGTATTTTTGCAGTTTTAATGCATCTGATAACATCAGCCTTAAGGCGTGTTCATTAGGGATGGGCGTTTCGAATATTCGAACGAATATTAAAGTATTCGAATTCGCTTCGATACGAATTCAGATTATTCGAAATTTCGAAGTATGCGAAATGAACGAATATATGTATACATTTGACCGCACATAACTCCCTGTAAAGGTGGTTTCACTGCAGCGTCTGGTTGCTGTGCCGTGAAACAACCCTGCCAGGGGAAATCTGCACTGCCGCGAAGCCACACTTCAAGGTAGAATGTACATATATTTTTTAAGTTTAAAAACTTGTTATATGGGCTTATATGTGCTAAGTATAGTAATTTTTAAGTTGTAACATATTGCACCACTTATAACTTGCACCCTACTGCTATTCAAATCTTGATGCTATTCAAGGCTGTTTCCACTTCATTTCAAACCAAAAAAGTGACATTCACTCATACCTAGTTCCAATCCTTAAAAATACTGTGCAAGGGTCATGACAAAAATGCTAATTTTTCTTAATAATATACAGTAAATACTATTCGAACTATTCGATTCGAAATTGTTCGACCAAATCACTATTTGCTTCGGATTCCCTTCGAACCTCAAATTTACTATTCGCCCATCCCTAGTGTCCATTCTTAACTAGATAAAACTATCAAGATGCCTTTCCTACGTTGAGGAATTACACGAATGGAATTGAGCTGGCATATATTCCAAAACAGGCACATATTGCAAAATGGCTGGTGATAGGCCAGCAACAAGCTTGGCATGCTTGACTGTCATCAATATTGTGCACACAATACATGCAATAGATATAGTTTTGGGAGGCACAGCTATCTGAATGAATCCTGGGAAGCCAACTAGCAACCCTGGGCCCGTATGGCTTTTGGAAGAGTGGCCCCACCTAAAATTAACCCCCTTTTTTATTAGTGAACGTTTGTGTCTGTGCTTGGCTGTCCTGCGATAATTTTAATGTTCACAAGACACAGCTCGAGCGTATAATTAAGGAGCTTACATTCTCCCATAACAGTGCCCCCTTGGAGTATGCCTGAGAATACAACATTCTCATGAGCTTTTGGGAACACTTGCAAGGTGATGGGCACATGGAAGCATTGGCTCATTGCTGAAAGATAATCGACATGGCAGCAGTAGTGACTTTAAGTAATGCTGTTTTGGAGAAGAAAGTCAGTTATCCATTACCTTTCTTGGGTGTGGGCCGCGTGTCTCTAAGACATCCGAGACCCTACTTGATACAATTCAGATTGATTTTACCAGGATGGCATGGTTATTACCATTTAGCACAATTTAATGCAGGGCAGGAATCACTGCCACACTAATCCTGTTCTATAATCACGTTTCTTTACCAATTTTAGAGTGCTAATTTGTTACTTCACCTTGTTTTAGTACCCCCAACTATAAGGTAAATATATACAGTTAATGATTTTTTTATTTTAGCAACCTGAAGTGGAGCTGCTGCTCTCAGACATCAAAGCTACAACCTCTGGCATTGAAGCAGCTGTAGTCATTCAGCCATCATGCTGTCTGTGTAGCAGGTTTCTTTGTTTGAAGCAGAGCCTCAGATCAGGAAAATCCAGTTTTTCACACTAAAAAAGTAACTTTCAAGGTGAAAGGAATAATACAAAAAAATCACAGCATATCCACGGAGTGAATGATGATGAGTGGGCGAAGCTGCGGAGGTTCATCGGTAAACGGTGAATCTTCCGTGAATTCTGCCCAGTACATCATCACCGACGTGAGATCGGGCGCGTTTATACTAAAGGTTCGATGAGTTATGACGACTTGCAGCGCACTTTAATTTTACATGTACGCTGTGAATTTTCATTGTTTAGAAAACCATTGCTTTAGAAAACATCTGGCGTCTTTCGTTAAGCAGCTGGCGTCTTTTCGTTTTGCTTTAGAAACATCTGGCGTTCTTTCGTTTTGCTTTTACAAAACATCTGGCGTCTTTTGTTGGTTTATTTCATCAATCAACGGCGTTTTGAACAAAATTTTTATTGTTTAATCACGCACAGGAGAAATCTCACCAGGCACTACCTTGGAGGTAAAGAATGGCTGCTAAT
Source organism: Rhipicephalus sanguineus (assembly GCF_013339695.2). NCBI lineage: Eukaryota > Metazoa > Arthropoda > Arachnida > Ixodida > Ixodidae > Rhipicephalus > Rhipicephalus sanguineus. Next base: position 46,988 of record NW_023614519.1, read on the forward strand.
GGGAATGAGAGACAGAAGAAGTCGGCTTTTAGCTAACGCTGCGAATTTTTTATTGTTCAACAACGCACAGGAAAAATCTCCCACCGGCACCACCTTGCAGGTCAAAGCGTAAGATTGGTTACATACTACGCTACGAGGGACGAACGGGTGCCGCTATAAGGAGCTTCGCCCCTAAAAAAATTTGCAGTGGCTTAGCTCGGCTATGCCAGGATACACGTAGCATTAGCAAAGGTTCAGCTGATTATTCTTAGCTTTCCAGATTGTCTAGGATTATTAGCCTTCTTCTGTTCATTCTTTGTACGCTGAACCGCTAATTGCCAGGCATCTACTTCGGGATCCAAGGAGATAAGCTTCTCGGCTCTTCTACGCCGTCGAGCAGCATTTGTGCTCTCCTTCTCCATGGCGTTACCCACCTGCAAACACCAGTCAGAGGCGCTATCAAGGGGCCCCAGCGCAGTGTCAGACGGCGACTGCACAGCGAAGGCGAATAGCTGCGCGCGCGCCGGCTCCACTCTATCTATGGCTACGACGTCACTCCTCTTGAATGCGGCACAGACCAGCAGCGGCGGCGGAGTCTGTGCGCACGCCGGCGCCAGCCTGTCTGCCACGCCTACGATGCCACTCCTCCCGAACGCGCAGACCAGCAGTGGCGGTGTCGGAGAGAGCGTGAGATGGCAGCTCCGGTGACTCAGCTGTGTGACATCACTGATCCTCGCGCATGCGCAGCACGGCTCATGACCCTCTACACGAAATCGGCTCTGGCTAGGCAAGTGTAGCTAACGCTACAAAAAAAAGCAACCAAAGGAACCAAATGTAAACCGAACTACTAAGACAAGCAAGGCACATAATTAAACAAAGCTCCGTCAAATGTTCAAAACAAAAAGGTCACTGGTAGTTCCAATGCTGGCAACGACTGCAGCGGCGGACTCACTGTTGGCAGGTGTATTCATTGGCGGCGCGCGACACTTGTAAAGTGGACGAGGAGCCAAGCCTGCCCAGAAGTCGTGGAAAGAGGAGAGAGAGAGAGAGAATAAATATATTTATTTGGTTATCATTTAGGTGAGTCTTCACTCATAGCGGGCTGGCAAACTCCAAACGTGAGCAGAAAGATCTGCCCACATATGCACCATGGCGGCTGGCATCAGGCCTTTGTGATGGACTCATGGCTGCCAACCAGCAGCAGAAACGCGATCTTCAACCTAGACGGTGAAGTCCCACAGGCGATTCAGGACCAGGACATGGTGGCTGGCAGCAGGCCCTTGTTATGGTCTTCATGGCTGATGGCCAGCGCCAGGAAGACCAACCTGGACGTCTAAGTCAGCCCCCCACAGGCGTTTCAGGACCAGGATCAGTGGCCGGAACAGGAACACCTTGGATCCATGAACGCCCAGTACCGAGAACGTCTGGAGACCCCTTGACGCTGTCGGGACCTATGTGTTAAGTCTGTAAATCAACAATACGGATCCTGACACCAGCATTCTCCCGCTCCGGGTTCTCCAAGTCAGCCTGCTTGCGTTCCAACCCATCGTCTTTCTCTACTCTTTTTTGCCTCTACCGACAGCCGTGCCACCTTATAATGGGCCGTGATCTCTTTTACCTCCTTTTCGCTCGCAAGTGCTAACCCCTGCCAATGTCGTCCTGTTCAGTCCGATGCATGTGTGTGTTGTGCGCTGCTGCTGTATTTTGCACCACTCGCTACACCACAACAGTGCAATAAGCACACCGCACTGATGTCACTCAATCATCACAAGGCCTAAGTATAAGAAATTACTTATATTAATGAGATGTGTATAAAGCAACGGCTGCGAGCACAGCAGCATACTACCATATTTTCCAGTGTATAAGACGCTACTTTTTTCAGAAATTTTCACTGGTGCGTCTTATTATATACACACAGTCACTATCTTGATTGACCAATATGTCCATAGTACATACGCAAATATGATAAGTTGCGCCTGACAGCATTCGTAAAAAGTTATTTATTCTTGTTATTACAATGACCACGGACTGAGATGGTGGCTCTTTCCTGTTAAAGGAGTCCTGAAACACTTTTCCAAGTACCCACAGAATGGCTTCGCTAAAGAAGCTTGTTGCCTCACGAATCGACAGCCGCAAAAATATGTAGAATCCGTCCAGTATGAGCGGAGTTACAAAAATTTGTCACACGCTGCAATTGCTTTCTCTCTTTCCTTGACCCGACAAAAGCGCTGGAAGCTAAGCAGGGAGGGATGGCACGGGGGAAGGAGATATGTCACGCGTGCCTTGAGCACCTTTTCTTTCTTTTTTTCTTCAAACGTGCGCTGCGATCGTGCGCGCATGGACACGTGGCGGCCGCAGTTACTAAAAAGGGCGCCATGCTCAAATCAGCCAATGCTGGAACTGTGGACAAACACGCAATTATTTGTGGACTAATGCATCATTTGTCTAGAGACGAGGGAGCGATGTTTAGCTGACTTTGAGAATTTATTGTAAATTCCAGGGCATGTGCTGCGCTTAATAGTTGGGTCGCATGTTCTCGGGAGCCTCAACTATGGTCGGCAGCGCTTTCTGACCATGCTCAAAAAGTGTTGCAGGGCCCCTTTAAAGCAGCGCAGTGACAAGGGAGATCACGGCCGCAATACCAGCCGCCCCACTCACGCGTTATTTCACGGAACTGATGCACTAAATTAAAAGGGTCACCCCACTGCACGCTGGTAGAGTATCTCAAGACTATTGATAAACCTTAACCAACCAACCACAACATTTTATTCTGACATTGTAGCACCCACGATCTACCAGTTACAAAAATGAAAGCACCATTTTGTTATCATCATCAGTTTCCATGCGAGACTTCAAGGCAGTGCAGCAGTGGTCGCAGCTTCCAGCTTCCCGCCACCATTTACCTTTTGTATGCGTCTGTTTTGGTGCCGTGCAGTGCGATCGTTGTTCACGCATTCTAACCTAGCCTTATATTGTCATGAAGGCAACACCAGGTGCTTACAACGCTCGGAGGCCAACAACGGCAACCCAGCGATGCTGTCTACCGAAGCAACAGAACTTTTGACAGTGCACTGGATGATGCGGCTTCAAGTGAAGTGGAATAAATATTGGTTTTCTACGCATTAAGACAGCTTTAGTACTTGCAAGTTTTATACTGCTGCTTGCGGATATTCAGTGCCGCGCGGGACTAGGCATTTTGTAGTGAACGTACTCTCCGTGCGTCATGGTGTTTTATCACGTTCACCAAGTTAAAAGTAGGCGCACCTTATATATCATTTTTTCTCATGAAAGTCGTAAAAAGTAGGGGGTGCTTCTGATACAAAGGTGCGACTTATACACCAGAAAATACGGTACCATGAACCATGATTATATGCCTGTTGGTCCGCGGGCATAAATGCCTATACCATGAAGTGAAGCAGCCTTGCTCAACTTCACATCATGGAACGTTTCTCTATCCGCCACCCGAGAACGCGCTCTCTAGCGGTCAGGCTCCGCCGAGAGACTTGAGTAGTATGAAACTAATACAGGCCACACACTAAACTGCTGCACCAAATAGCAGCTGGGCTAATTGAATTGAACTCTGTCACAGCAAACATTAGGACTTTACTAGGAGTGATGTTGATCTTTAGGAAATGTACTGAACATTAATGATGTGTTAACTGTGATTTTTGTACAAAAAGAGAGGTACATTATAACAAAACCTAACATCGTAGTATGATCTTATAAAATTTATCTCCAGCTGGAAAACAGCAATATAAAATTATGGTCAGCGGCCTGCATCACCGTTCATTCTACTAAAGTATGTGCCTCTACGATGTACAACTAAGCAAATGAAATCAAGCACTCAGTCACAAAGAAAAAAACTCCTAATGCTTCAAGGGACACTAAAGGCTGAAACAACCTTTTCTCGTTCGAATGATGAATGAATGTTTAAAACACCTAAACAGCATTATTTACACGAGGGCTTCGTTCACAGAGAAATTAAGTAAATTTATGACTAGGCTTGCACCACCAGAGGGATATTCTGCTAACTGTGTGGTGACATATTCAAGTCCCAGAAAATGTCACTGCTGCTTAAACTGCCAATCGTAATCATTCCAGTGCATTACAATGTGGGATAAAGTGCTACTTGCTTCTTTTTGTCCCCCTTCTTGAACTAAAAATCAATGAAATCCATGACTAGCTTCAATAATCACACAAAATGTGGCGGTCGGCGACCGCTTCCCCCAAGTCGACTCTACAACAGTATCATAGAAGTTTATCTGCAGCTGCTGACAGTGGTATCTGCTCACAACAATAGCTCCTTTGCCACCTGCTTCTGCCTTTCGCACAGGTGCCTGGACCGTCAGCCAGTAAAAAGAAAATGTCAACAGGACCTGGTTGGCAGGTGGTTTGAATGTTTGTAGTGGCATGCTGACCACTAAATGTAATTTTTGTTCAAATTAATCATTTTCTTACCATGAAACAAACACATTTCTTCATTGGTATGTTAACAGTTCGTGTCGACTTACAATTTGCCTTTAGGGTACCTTCAAGTGCTTTCGCATATTTTTATTAGAGCTGTGCGAATAGCAAAATTTTGTGCGCGAAGCGAATTCGAATATTGAAGTGTGAGTGCGAATCGAATCGAATATTTTTCGAATAATTCTCGAATATTTCTAGAATATTTTTTCAAATACTTCGAAGCGAAATTGCAGAAAAGGAAGTTAAGAAAGGATTCCTAAGCATATTCTTATGAGATAGCAACATGAAAGTGTTTCTTTTCGCTAGGTTGATGAAGCACTGGTGGGGTGGTGTTTCATAGTTGTCTTATCAAGAATGAGGCAATGTAGAGGCCGAATTGTATTTATGTACATGGTTTCGTGCAACCAAAGTGTTGCCGATAACACTTTACACGTGATAGGCAAAGATGCCGTTTCCTCAGCCTCTCCTCCTCTTTCTGTGGAACTTCTGTGGAAGCCCAACTGATGAGGCGGACAAGTTCCAAATCTGCCTCCTAGACGTCTATATTATAAGAACATCTGAAATTTTGGATGCTAAAAAGTTTCGGCTTCCGATTTTTCGCATTTCCTGCCCAAATTTCAGGTCCAAAACAGCATTAATTGAGCCCCCACCTCTGCCACATTTTTCTTCTCCATGTTGGAACCAGCGTTTTCTTGAGTTAATGCATTTTCGACCGTAACGGAGCTTGAATGGCAGCTTTGCCGCAATACCGGGGTGTAATAAGGTGAAGCATATTAAAAATCTAGGGACCACTTCCAATCGGACGTTGACTTTTGGCAAAGTTCTACCGTAACGGAGCTTGAAAGGCAGCTTTGCCACGATACGAGTGTGTAATGTGGTGAAGCATATTGAAAATTTGAAGAGGTCACTTTCAATCGGGTGTTGACTGTATTTGTTTTTGGGAAGTTCGAATAGTTCGAATAGTAAAATTCCAGTGCGAATCGAATCGAATAGCAAACACTATTCGAAAAATATTCGAAGTTTCGAATATTCGCACACCCCTAATTTTTATGCTTGGAGTATATAAAAAATTTGTGATATGCTTTGATGCATTTTGTCACTAAAATACCACAACAATAAATTTCTGGCCTGTGTTATTTACACAGCTCATTGTATGGGCCAATAGGCATCAAAACTGATTCACTTTTTCTGCATCCACCAAGTTTCCATAAGCAAGATGCATATGTATAGTGCTTAACATTATTTTTCGGACAAACTAATCTTGCGTTAAGGTATTTTGCTGAATAAACACAGGCCAAAGAGTGCACTATTCAAAATCTTTGTGGGGCAGAAGCACATAAGAAATGCAAAAATATTTTTTCATTTTAAAACACAAATGCAAATTACCATACATCACTGCAAATGTCAACTGCAGCATCAGTGCACTTGATGCTGCATCAGAGCACCTGATGACTTTAGTAGCAAAAGTAGAACATTCCCTGACCACAGCAACCTCTCAGAGATACAGTAAAACCTCTTTATTTCGACACCCATTAATTCGGAAAATCGGATAATTCAAACGCTTTCTCTGCTCCTTGCCAGCATATGCATCGTTTAATGGCATCAAACTCTCGTTAATTCAGTCATATTTGGCGGCAATCCATTTAATTCAGACAATTCTCGGAGCGCGCCAAACCCGAAGTGCCGCAATTGTGCGATGCAAAGGAGCAAACACGACGTTCGTGGGCAACCGAAACGAAACGGCGCAATTTGCCATCAGCGCGAACCATACGGTAACAACTTTTCTGGTCAATTTCGGGTCAGCACGTGTCAGGTAAGTTAAGACAGGGAAGTTTTGAGCCGTGGTCACATTGTGAACAAAGTTGCGACTGACAAAAATTGCGGCTTTTAAACTGCTCTTATGCAAAGTGCAGGATTTATGTATTCATCAAGAAAATGAAAGTTTATTGACGCAGTAGACATTTCTTCATTCTTTTCTTGGTACTTTCGATAATTTGGAATTTGGATAATTTGGACATTTTTTCCGGTTCCGAGAGAACGAATTAATGAGCTTTTACTGTAATTACTTCCCAACTTCACTTGCTTCAAAAAGCTTATCCACGAGCACTTAATTAACCAAAGCAAGTACACCTGCAGTGCCCTTTCACTATCAAAGGACATCCAAGGACATGGCTGAGGAGCAGGACTTCTTTTGATGACAGAGTGTTAATAAGCTAGAGCTGGGATCCATAGAGAGGCTTAAAATCAATGGCTGTAATACTGTGGGGTTTCAGTTTAAGGCTGATTTTGAAATGGTTTAACTTAAACGGTGTAATTTAAACATCATTTTTGTACTAAGAAGCAACTTGATTTTGTTTTCACCCTGGGCACTTGCATCGTAGTAACAGGGAAATGCACCATTTCATTGTCTGCCAGACATAATATTAAATGACTGCGCATTAAGGTCTTGTCAAAAGCAACGGTGCACGGGTCGACGCCAGATGCAGTAGTGAATGCGTTAGCAATGGCAAAAACACCGCAGTCGTAAAAGTTCTCTTGACGCTGTACTGCCTTCGCGTGAATGGTAAGAGTGTTTGAAGCAAGACTCATTATATTCATTACTTGATTTACTACACACTGCTTTATGTCCTGGTCTAATGAATCGTACAAAAAAACACTGTTGTCAGGGGCTCCACAGTTTGTCACTGTGACCCAATGGCTGTGAATATACAGAATTTGAATAAATTTGTCTCGTTTCTTGAATTTCGCTCTCTCCCCAAGAAGAACATCCTGAAAATTGCACAAACCAGGAAACTGACAAGAAATAATATATTGCGCTGCATTTACAATTGCATCTGACAGCCACCCTGTGCCTCGCAAGGCCGCTAAATCGGAGGAACTTATTCTGTACGGATTGCAATTACCTGAACCAAGAATAGCGTCAGCAATGGGGTCACTAATTTCTTCCACTGTTTTACCAACAACAACTGATGAAGAAGCTTGCTTTTTAATCTTAATGTTTTTATAAACATCTAAACATCGTCTGTTTTCTTCCCGTTTTGCATCATGTGCTTTTCTTTTACGTGGTCGGCCGCGAGCGGATTTAACTAGAGGTATGCTAAGCACCATCAGTTGCTGCGCAGAATTACCAGGCATGGAGCCAGGGTCTGATGTCTTCGCAAGAACCTCACATACTTTATTTTCATGCGAGACTACAGTAAAGTTAGTTATATTTTCTGGGTCTGATTTAACTCGATCAGCTTGCTGCTTCAATTCAGATTATCTTCTGTGGAGCCATTCTTCGTACAGTTATTATCTACAGACTCGGCCAATACATCATCGGTCAGGTCTACACTTAACGAATTGCTTAATTTTTCTTCATCACTTGGTCGTTCATTATACTGCATCATTTTAGAAAGTTGTGAATCACATTTCACATTTGTAAGATAAGTCAAAAGGTTATGGAAGAAATTCTCACACTTGCTAAGTTTTTCATGAAGTTCAGTTGCAGTACATTCTGCAAGTACATTAGCAACTCCCTGTGAAAGTTTTAACAGACGTGCACATGCATATTTATACCTAGCCTCGGCTGTATCAAGCTTTGGCTGCGCCTTTTTTGCCACACTTGTTTTTAAAATGCTTAATTTGTCTGGTGACACTGTTAGGTCAGTCTGCACAAAATCAGATTTTAGCCAGCGCTTTGACACGCAACTTGCATCAAAAAGTTTCATATTATTTTCTGATCTAGCTGCAAGCATATGTCGGCAAGGCAGCTGGTACTGCACGTGAAATGTGCATATGTACGTCCTCATATTATTGCTAACTTCATAAAGCTTACTGCCATTGAAAATGGTGCATTTCCCATCAGAGACAAAACATTCTCCTGGATTCTTCATATACAATCCATATTCTTTACACACCAATCTCCTAGCATATTCGGTGCATTTTGCTGACTCTTCCATGCAAAACTTATCAGCCTTAATGGTGTCAAGGCAAATTTTCTCTTCTTTATACTGTGTGTGGCGGACTGCAAGAACATCATGAGTTACATACCTTATCAAAGCTTGCACTGCTTCCACTAAGTGCATGTCACGTGTTAGATAATTCTTTAACTTTTGATTATGGCTCTCCATTCGATTGTTAGTATTATTTCCTAAAGTACATGCATTAGCACGATAAGCATGAACCCAGATGCTCTTGCAACTGTGCCATTTTTTATAAAAGTACTCCAGGAGGGTTTTGTCATTTTCAAGTGCTTCCACCAAATCTTGTAAACGCTCTTGATATATATGCTCAGTATGTGCAAAAACCAGTTTCGTAATTATTTCTTTTACATACTTTTTATCCAGGCTGTCTGACATGCGGCATCACCTTGGTGTGTAAATACTTTAACACGTGCCATGAACACAACAAGATTCTACATCCGGGCAGAAGCTGCGAAATTATATTAATTTCTTTTAAACCTTTATCCATTATCACAATTTTGCACTTCTCCTTTACAATAGGATTCAAATGTAGGAATGTCTCCAGGAAGGAGTTTAATATTTCTGACGTCTCCCGCTGAACAAATGCGTAACATACAGGCCTACCATGGCTAGTCCCATCTTCACACAGTACCGAATGCAAGACAAACCCTTCTTTATTGAATTTATATGTACCATCGAAGAACAACACTTCAGGATATTTTTCTAGTAACTGGGCCATATGCTCTGACTGAAGCAATATATACAAGAGATCATTTCCTGCATTTTTTTCTATATGGACTTTCCAACCGGAGTTTTCGGAAAACAATTCGTTAATTTTTTCTTGCAGAAGGGCTCCATGATGTGCACTGTCCTGTATTTTTTGAACATTTGTATGCTTCAAGTTCCTAATGTCCTGTGAGGTAACGTACTTTCCCATTTTTCTCAGAACGGCATCCTTTATGTCTTTAGATTTCGCATTACATAAAACCAAGTCTTTAAGCTGCTCTTTTTCGGAAGCTGTCAGTGCACGATTCTTAGTATACCATACAAAAATCTCGGGGTCTACTTTATGGTTGTGCACGTCAACGACACTTATAACTTCATAATACGGCTGCGGAGTAGACCGCAGCGCAAGCTCAAGTTCAGCATTACATCCTGTACCATTGAAGTGCTGATTGGGCCGAATATTCAGACCTCTTGGATTTGGGTGCCCTGCATGGCAACAGGCAAACTTAACTCGAATGTATGGAAAGTCCGCTTCATTTACATCTTTTTCAACACAAAACGGGTTTTTATCTGATCTACCCATACGCAACGGATGGAACCCTTCCTTTTTCCATACCTCATAGCTAGCATTAAACTCCTTATAGGTATTAAACTTCATACCTACTGACAGATTTCCCCAACCTGTACAAACGTGGCTGTGCGACAGTTTTGCTGATCCTGCCTCCTGCTCCTCAGCATTGCCTTCACCACAAGGTGAGCAAGCGCTGGGGTCGGCTGCGTTGCCACCCTTGTGCAGGACCTCACGTTCTGACCGAGGGCTCACCTTGGACGTCCCGCCACAGGCGTCAGATGGCCCACAGTCAGAAGCTGGGCCCAGCTCAAAAGCAGCAGCGGGCAGTGGCACGGCAGCACTCCCAGTCTTTGTCACCTTGTGGTGTATCCACACACCACCAACAAGTGCAGGAGCATGTACAGGGCGCCGTTTCACTTGCGCATCAACAGTCCTAGTCGAAGCCCTGGTGCTTGCCCCAGCACTTATTGGCAGCGGAGAATACCCATGAGCAGCGTCTGCTACTGTGACCTTCGGTGTCACTGCTGTCATGGTAGCAGAAACAGACCTACGCACTACATCTGCCCACATCTCCTTGCACGGAGATGAAGGGGCTGCAGCAACTGCTAGGTCTGCAGAAAGAAGTGGAAAGTTGGTTAGGTTAGTCCAGAGCTGTGCCAGCACTTTTTCCTGGTCACCATACTGGAAACGAAGCTCCTTGTTCTCCGCTTCCTCCTGGCGTTGCTGGCTTACTGCACCATCGTGGATTGCTTCCTCGCATGCGCGCTTGATGGCCTCACGCAGCAGGCACCCCAGAAGCTGAAACACAGAGGAGCACATTTACAGTTGAACACATTAATAACGAAGGAACCAAGAATGAAATTCTCATGGCAACAAAGAAATCTGGCTTCCCCAGAGAACATCCATAGATTACAACGTGTTTGCCCTTTCACACTCCCACAATAATGAAAGTTTCAGTCAATGATGCGCAAGCTTTTTTTTTTCTCTCTATCTCTCTCCACACCTTAGCTAGGTGGGAACCCAGAGGTTCCAAAATTGCAGCACGGCCCATTCGACAAGTTGGGCACATACATTTCTGTGAACAAGCATTGGTGAAACTACTGCTGTATACGTTCAGTCAAATGATGATGATAGCAACAAGTGTCCTTTTCTTCTGTGAGAAAAGTTTTTCCAATGCCGCCGTTGGCAACTACGCCAGCAAATGAAGTTTCAGGTGCTGATACCCTAGACAGTGACATCATGCTGAGAGACGTTCTGTAGACTGCCTAACTACTTGCTGCCGCACGTCTCTCAGTGTGTATGCCACAATCTCGTAGCAGTTTGTTGCCAGTGGTGGGGTTTATAGGCAGAGGAGAGTTGCAGGCGAGAAAATGCGGTATCCATACCGCCGTCCCAATCACACTGCTCACTCTCGTAAATGCATGCAGGAAAGTCTCCTCCTGTGAGCAAAAGCCAACTTCTTGAGCCATTTCCCACTGCCCAATGTTCAATATATCAAGTGTTCTGGCTATTTTTGTTCAATGTAGCCATAAATTTTCCTATGCTCTGACTTGTTCAATAGTAGTTTGATATAAACAATAATTTAATTCAACCCAGTTGGATGTAGTCAGGTTCGACTGCACATACATAATCAGGCACAATTAGATTAGTAGTAAATTGCTACAGAGAAGCCTGAACTGTGCAGGCAGTATAAGGTGTGCTCCACAAACTGCCAACAAACATGTAATGCCCCTCATGCCCGACAATAGGGCAATTTTTCTTGTCAATAGTCCTCTTCTTGGTCCTTTTTTTTTGTTTTGAACAAATGAACCAAACCAGTGCAAATGCAACCTCACACTTTTTTATTTGTCTTTTAAAGCAAAACGCTTCATACAACTCTTAAGTCTTCCAGCAAGAATGACACAATAGAGTTCACAGACACCTCTTGCAGTAGCAGAAAGGTAAGTGCCCCTTCATATCCCCCACACAAAAGCTGGCACAGGTGCACTATGCTCTCTAAGATGTTCATTCACTTACCTCTTAACTTGGGCAACATAACACTTTTCACAGGGCAGCAACATCTAGTGTACAAGATGTGTAAAATGGTTTTCCACGCATTTCTGAAACTGCCCAGCACATTTGCGCCAGCTTCTCTGTGGCATAGAACAACAGAAAACACTGCAGAGCCGTAATTAAGGGGGGATTAAGGAGGTTCTGACACTCCCCGAAATATCTTCGTGCTTTAATTTCTGGGGTGATAGTAAAATATTTACACGCCTTCACAGCAACCGCCAGTTACCAAAGTTAGCCATTATACACACAAACCCTCCCAGAAAAAAATTCCTGGGTACGGCCCTGGAACTGTGCATCTACACCAGGCAGTTATCAAGCAATGGCAGAAGTTGTGCTCATAAGGTGCCGTCACTGGCTTTCTCAGTAGTTCTTTTTCAGCTCCCTTACTCTGCAACCTGTAGTAAGGGAGCTTCTGTTGCAAAAGTCCTTTGCCACTAAGCCCTTTTGCAACAAAAACACATGGTTGCACCGGAAAAGTCTGCCTGTTGGAGCCTCTCAAATATACTGTGACCAGGCCCGTAGCCAGGGGGGGGGGGCGCCCCCCCCCCCCGAAATTTTTATGATACGTGGTGTTTTACAGAAAATAAATAATGAAAATAGGCGTTTTTCTCAAATAGTTAAGGCTTTCAGCAAGTGCCCCCTCCCCCCTCCGGAAAAAATTCCTGGCTACGGGCCTCACTGTGACAAATGAATATACAGCATAGTCCACTTTTAACGCAGGCTGCCGATGTAGCAAATATCAGCACTATAAGCGGTACCGCACTGTAACCAGAACAACGTTTTTAAAGGATGTGCGTGAGCAAAACATGACCAACAGGCAGCCGCGCGATTTTTACTGTCGAGGCATGCAACTTAGGGGTAAACTTGCAAATGTTCAAAGGGTAACATGCGCCTACCTGCGGCGCCGAAATAACGATCGAATTAACGCGGAAACAAACATAGAGTACGGCCCGTAGCGAAAAGCCGCCGACCAACTTTTCGGACCTCCTTGTTTATGCGGACTTCACCGCGGTAACACACTGCGCAGAAAATGTACGTTGAACGGCTATTAAAATGCATGGTGCAACTGTATTAAGCGCGCACAGACGAAAAACGGATAAAGGAACACGGGACAACCGCTTACTGGCAACTAAACCATTTATTGATCCTTTGTTCGTATTTCTTAGGGATGGGCGAATATTCGGGCGTTTCGAATATTCGAACGAATATTAAAGTATTCGAATTCGCTTCGATACTAATTTAGATTATTCGAAATTTCGAACTATTCGAAATGAACGAATATATGTATACATTTGACCGCACGTAACTGCCTGTAAAAGTGGTTTCACTGCAGCCTCCGGTTGCTGTGCCGTGAAACAACCCAACCAGGAGAAATCTGCACTGCCGCGAAGCCACACTTCAAGGTAGAATGTACATGTTTTTTTAAGTTTAAAAGCGTGTTATATGGGCTTATATGCGCTAAGTATAGTAATTTTTAAATTGTAACATATTGCACCACTTATAACTTGCACCCTACTGCTATTCAAATCTTGATGCTATTCAAGGCCGCTTCCACTTGAACCAAAAAAGTGACATTCACTCATGCCTAGTTCCAATCCTTAAAAAATACTGTGCAAGGGTCATGACAAAAATGCTAATTTTTCTTAATAATATACAGTAAATACTATTCGAACTATTCGATTCGAAATTATTCGACTAAATCACTATTCCCTTCGAACCTCAAATTTACTATTCGCCCATCCCTAGTATTTCGTCTTCGTCGGTGCACGCTTCATACAGTTACACCATGCATTTCCATGCACGTGCGCGATATCGAAAACCATGAACCACACTCTAGTGTAGTGCAATGAGGGATTAAAGTCAAGGGGGGCTTCCCCCCCACCCCCTGCCATTTCTTAAGGAGGGGCTCCGCCTTCTGAGGGCCCCCCCTCCAATGAAGGGAGACTTTAAGCCCCGAGTACAATTAAGCACGCTTTCGTTTTGTTAAGCATTTCAGTCACCCCTTGTAAATGCAACAATTAACCGCACAATGTTTCGTTTACTCGATCGGTACAAACCCTCAACTTTGATCGCCCACAGCGACTACCGACGCTTGATCGTTAAGCCTAGCGTGCGGGGCCGTGGAGAGCTTACCCGAGACAACAAACAAATCAGGCGTAACGCACTCCCGAGCTAAACAGTGGGTGCAGCACGCGTGAAACGAAGTTTTGGTTCACGGTCGTGCCCGTCCCATGAAACACAAAACATCTATAAAACGTCTTTAAAACGTTTAAAACATCTATAAACCTCTATAATACGTTTTATAGAGATTTCGTGTTTCGTGGTGTGTGTGCGCGGTGGGCACGCCACAACAGCGCGCGCACCACAGAATTGAACAATACATATAGCCACGTGCAAGTCGCCCACCTGGCTACCACGTTTCGTCGGGTGAACGCCGTCAGCCTTCAGCATCCCCGTCAAGTCGCGAGTGCCGTCCACGTACACGTAGCTATTCTTGTGGCACAGCGCCTGCAAAATGACATTCGTCTCCCCGGCATCCGTGTTGAATGTCTCCAATTCTTGAACAGACAGCGCCCATTTGCATTTTATTGCGATAGCAATTATATGGACAGTCTCGGCTGGATTTTGCCGTCGCCGTCGCCGCCGTCATGCACCGTATATGTATAAGTATGTATATATATATAAAGGCCCCAAAGAAAAATAACTCAGAAAAATGCTTCCGAAGCGCGGAATCGAACCAGGGACCTCTTGCTCCGCAGCGAGCGGCGCTATCCACTACGCCACGAAACGCAGATCCTCCACGTAGCTAACGGCGAGCGTTATATACACACCATTTAGCGCTGGACGGACTCAGAGACAGCAGGCGATAATAAGCGTTTCTTCATTACCAGCGAGGTGGCGCTAGGAGCCCGCCGGGCGCATTTAAAAGTCGTCGTCGGGGAGCTCGCTCGCTTCTTCTTATATTTGCGCATGGGAGAAGCTTGCCCTTCCGCTGTCTGCTCGCGCGGTTTTCTCGTGGCGAGGGGTAGAGGAATGTTTCACGCTTTCACCGTGATGTCCGCGCTCATGTTACGGCGCGTACGAATGTCACTCGAGCTCAGAGACGCCGCCAAACGAACAAATAGAAGATGAGCGCGAACTATCAAGTGTCACAGCTCGACACTTGAAGCACGCTAGTTTCCTTCGCTGCTTCGGCCGCCTTTGCAACAGAAGCGCTGTTCAAACTGAGAGTATCCATTGGCGAGCCTCACTTCGTATAGCATTAGTTTCTTGCTATCGCATTCATTGCTTCGCCCTTGCGGCGAAACTGTGACTTTTTTGCAAACACGCCTGCCTCGGCAGAATTGCAGACACTACCACACGGATACACGGATTCACGTCTAGAACACTGGATATCAAAGCTCGGAACCTGGCAATCAGCGTGAGTGGTTCTTCGCCGACGTTATTAGTGCTAACATGAAGAGCGATCACCTGCACGTCTGCCAGACACTGAGCAATGAAAGGGAACAATTTCTCAATCCCCACACCGCTGAATGAGCGAACCTCGACATGTGTCGTGGGGCTCAATGTGAAAGACCCTGCGAGGTCCTTCAACATCGAGTCTCCGGCAACAAGTACACGAGTCATGCTGAGGCTAGCTTCTTGGCATTCTCACACAAACACTTAAAGCACGCTTTGGCAGTAAACTTGCACGCCACAGCACACCAGCGACCAACTCAGCTCGTACCACGCTTCAGCATGGTTTCGGAATTCCACGCTTTGAGACAACAAATAAATTCAAACAAACTGCAATGCAAAGAGTACAGATACAACTGGAAGATCACAGACTTATCTCGCTATGGTTGCAGAATCCGACGGCCGTCAACAGTTGGAATCGTCCGCACAGTCAACCGCACCATTGACTACTACCAGTAAGCGCACAGTGCGGGTCAGTAAAGTTCCAAAATTGGAGCTTTGTCGCCGCTACCCTCTCCGCGTCGACTGCTTGAGCGCCGGGGGCCCAGGGGCGTTACCGCCAGTTTCTCCTGAGAACTCTTGCGGGGTGTGAAGCGCGTCCCCTTCGTCAGTAGGGGTTAGGCTGGTTACGTTGTAGTTGTGGGGGGATAAAAAAAAACGCGGGGTTAGAGGCGGGGAGAGGGCCACAATGACACAAGAGATCACAAAAAAAAGAAGAGGGGAGGGGAGAGGTCGAGCATTTTATCTTTTTTTTTAAAGCTGACCCAAATAGTTGAAGCTACTGTTTCCATTTGTGTGTGCCCTGCAGCGCATGTTCACGCCATCAGGGCCGGATTAAGGAGGAGGTGAGGAGGGCCCGGTTCAAAATATAAGGGGGGCCCCTCCCCCCTCACCCCGCCCCCTTTCTCTCCCGCTTTATCATTTGGTCATTCTTGAGACTTGACGCTTTTTAGATTTAGCTGCAAAGAACACAAGCCATATTTATTCTAAGACTCTCCGGAGTGTTTAATATCATCTGGGCGTTTTTTTTTTGTTTCTTGCGGAGCACGTGGAGAGATTGTCATCGTAATAATTAACTATATCAGAAGACGAAGACACATGGACAGCATTAAGATTTGTCTGGTTCGTTGGATCATACTGAAAGTAGACTAAACTGTGCGAGAAGTTAAGACGAAAAGAAGGAATGCATGCGACACTTAGAAGTGCAGTCCAAGCGCAGTGTGTTTTTGTTCCATTCGTCTTAACCTGTAGCGTTGTTTACCCTTATTTCAAGAGAGGACATCTTCCTTCGAAAATCAGGGAGCGCCTTTGTGAAAAATAGCTTCCTCTGCTTCAGCTTCACTGATTTGGTAGCGCACCCTTTGGTTGCCTGCGTGCGAGCACTGCCGAAGTTGACAGGTGGGCCTTTTTCAAAAACTGTTCGCACGTACTTACAGTAAATACTCTACCAATCGTCTAGCTACTTTTGATTTCATACAACAACTCACATTTAAGCTCTTCTAAGGCAGCATTTCGATATAGTGATATTATGCATATTGTATATGCCTACTAATCATATATGCCATTTATGAGAATTCATAATGAAAGATGTATGTAACGCAGTCACATGCTTTCTTGTTAGCAAACAACCTTTCGTAGACTTGTCAGAAATATTTTCAGCTTCAGCACTTTAGCGAAAATTGTGAAAAATAGCCCCCAAATTCGGAGTCAGCCAGAGGCAGTCGCTCAGAAATCAAAGTTCGGCAATTTTTCAAAAATGCACTGTGCGTCACATAAATTAAAGTTTCCGTAGACCGATAGAAGCATTAGCGTAGACTTATGAAAAATTAACATTGACGTCCACAATGTGTTAATTTTTTAATGACAGACCTCCAAACTGGACAAATCTGCAAGTTGCAGAAGTGCCTTTTTCCACCTGCAGTGAAACACGAACTTTTTCCTAGAAATTTGTGGTGATTCTCGCAAAAGTAAGGTTCATTCCTTTCTATGGAGACATTTACCCAGCTCGTATAAAAATTTCGTGCAAAACAAAAAATAGTCGGGACCCCCCTTGGTCTGTCCTTATCTCAACACACCCACAAAAAGAGCATATCACCAGGGGCGTAGCCAGAAATTTTTTTCGGGGGGGGGGGGGTTCAACCATACTTTATGTATGTTCGTGCGTGCGTTTGTATGTGTGCGTGTGTATATACGCAAGCAAAACTGAAAAATTTCGGGGGAGGGGGTTTGAACCCCCCTACCCCCCCCCCCCTTGGCTACGGCCCTGCATATCACCATCTAAATTAAGAACAGAGGAGCTTACCCATGCAAAGAAACTTCTTTGGATAATAAATGGATACACACATGAGATTGCGCAAGCACTGCTCCACTTGCTCATCTTCAATCGTACGTTGCATCGTTTTAACAAGTAAAACAGAGACAGCAACTCCTAAGTGCAGCAGCATCACAGACGACGAAAATTAGCAAGTGGCGCAATGGTTACGCATATTCACGTAAACCTGCAGGGTACTTTCTGTGGAATACCTTAAACAATGACTGCGCATCTTGTAATCGAAAGAAGAAATCAGAAAGCGCATAGCGACATGATATCGTACTAAGCTTGAGTGAGATGTCCCCCCTTCCACCAACCGCCAGAGAGGGAGGAGGCCACTGAGTTTAGAGCGGCAAGATATATATATATATATATATATATATATATATATATATATATATATATATATATATATATATATATATATGTATGTATACCCGCGAAAGTGGATGTTGACCGATATATATCTGGAAATCCTGCAGGGAGAGCCCGGGAAGTGGCGTCGTCACTTTCGCAGTAGTCGGCTAAGTTTGGCGTCAATAACGGATACGGCGGCTCCAGTGTCAATAAGGGCAGATGCGCGTACACTGTCCACAAACACGTCTAACACGTTCGATGGGCTTCGTTGAGGGCTTTCGCAGTTCGATAGCGTCGCAGCCCTTGCCTCGTGGACTGCGACGACTAGTTTTCCTGGTCACGTGGAACCGGCCGTGGCCGCATCGGTGACAGTGATCGGCGTCGTGGTGACGGCGAACGGCGGGTAGATGGAGCTGGGCGAGACGACGGTGACATAGGCGGCGGTGAATCGTAATACGGGCGGCTTGACTGGCTGGGGATGGCTGAGGCTACACGAGGCGGCTGCACTCGATTGCAATAGCGGGCGACATGACCGGCGCAACCACACGCGAAGCAGATCGGGCGGTTGTCAGAAGTGCGCCATCGGTTCGCCGGGGTAGGTCCCATCTATGGAGCAGGACGCGGTGGACGAGGGGTCTGCTGATACGACTGCATGATGGGCTGCATCGGTGACCTATGTAGGCGTCGGCAAACGCAGCCGGCCCACTCGCTTCGAAGGCTTGAGGGTCTGGCGACGGCTTCGGCGTAAGTAAGTGGGGCAGCCACAGGAATCGCTTGGGGTGACCTGGCTACAACCTGCGCGTAACTGAGCGGCGCAGGTGCCGGAGGGGGCTGGTGGTATTCCGGCATGGCCTCCGCGATTTCCTGCTGAATAGCGCGGCGTAAGGGAGCCAGCAGCGTGGTCGACGGCTGTTCAACATGCTGCGGGTGAGGGAAGGCCAGTAGGGAGAACTGGCGGGCAATTTCCTCGCGCACGAATGATTTGATCTCGGCGAGCAAGGCGGACTGATCAGAAATGGCCGACAAGCCTGCGAGATCGGCGTCGCGTGATGGAGGTCGACGGGTCAGCAGTCGCTGCCGGCGCAGCTCCTCGTAGCTTTGGCAGAGCGTGATCCCTCGGCCACAGTACGAGGGTTCTTGGCGAGCAGCATAGTGAAGGCATCGTCGTCGATGCCTTTCAGAACGTGGCGGATCTTGTCAGACTCAGGCATGGCCGCGTCAGCCTTCTTGCACAAGTCCAGGATGTCTTCTATGTAGCTCGTAAAAGACTCACCGGTCTGCTGAGCTCGTTCACGTAAACGTTGTTCGGCTTGCAGTTTACGAACGGCAGGGCGGCCAAACACATCGATGATGGCGGTCTTGAAAGCAGACCACGTGGGGAACTCGATGGTGTGGTTGTTGTACCACAGGCCCGCCACACCCGCGAGGTAGAAAACCAGGTTGCTGAGTTTGCCTGCCTCGTCCCATTTGTTTGGTACGCTCACACGCTCGTACATCGCAAGCCAGTCCCTCACATCGGTCCCATCCGCGCCGGTGAAGATAGGAGGGTCGCGGATGCGTGGGACACCGGGGCATGCGGTCGTTGTGGAAGGAGACGTTGCTGAGCAGCGTCTTGAGGCATGGTAGTTGGTAGGTACGGGATCTCAGCTCCAGGGGCAGCGAATAGGAGCACAGCACTCTCCACCAATTTGTTGAGGCGTTTATTGGACGGTAGTCGGCGACGATATGCAATGGCGACAGTCCAAGGCAAAAACACGGAGTCAGAGCGCGAGCGCGAAGAGCCAAAGGGACGACCACTAGAAGGCTATAGAGAGCGCAAGGCTATAGAGAGGTGGTTTCTTGGCCCGCGCTCGCTACAACTTGCACCGTCACGCGTGCAGCTGGCTGGCAACGGGCCAAGAAACCACCGCCAACTTATAGGCCTACCGCTGCAACGGAGCCGGCGAGTCCCGGCCGCAGGTGATTTCGTTCGCTCAAACCTCGGCTGAGGGCAGCATTCCTCCGCAGCGCGCGAGCGCGCTAGTCACGTGGTTCTTTTGTATTTCGCGGGCTTTCTTTGCAGCTTGGAAAAAATGGTATACGTGAGACTTTCTTTATCGCAATGATGCGATTGGGGTTTCTGAAGACGCCTCTCGAACTTTGCAAGCAGCATTTCTTGCCTAAAGTCAATATTTAAGAAATTAGTTAAATTGTCCTAAGTAACAAATTAGTTAATTACAAAACAAAAAATTGTCTGTAGCGCACAAGGTGGCTGTCAGCAATTTGCAACTGATTCACTCGCCTGCCTCTAATATTGTATTTTTAAACCCTTGGCTAAAGATAGCTGGGACACCCGTATATATATATATATATATATATTATATATTATATATATATATATATATATATATATATATATATATATCGAAGATTGCCTTGCAGCGATCTTTTCGCCGCCAAACTGATGTTGCTGTGGCCTCAGCGGCTCTGCAACGCGCAGATCGTGGGTTGTTGGAACGCGATGCGAGCTAGCGTACTGAAGCAAAGAATAACGCAGGATTTCCAGATATATCTGTCAACATCCACTTTCGCGGGTCGTATTCATCAAATCCTTGTGCAAAAATGTGATCATATATTAAAACGCATGAAAATGCATTATTTCCAAGGGCATTGTTGGCCGGGAATAAAACAAAACGTATTAGACTGAAAAACGTAGTTTGGCAGAAAAGTAATCAAAGAGATTCCACTGTATATATGTATGCTTATAGGTTAACAGCGTTCAAAGAGAGGTGTTTGCGATGATCACAGCTGCAAGTGAAGCCAACTGGTCCCTCTAGAATGGAACAAATGCTTGTGAATGCTATACAAATACAAATGGATTATTCCAATGTATTTCGGGCATTATTCAACGTGTCAATCCAATCAAGGCATTAAATGAGATTATTTTGGGAACAATTTTTTCAAAAAATACACTCGGGATGTAAAGGCTTAAAGATATGTGAGCTCAAAGTAAGTGACCATTAGTTGACTCACTGGATTCAGAACCTAGCCATGACAATGCTATATTTTATTTTCACTACCACTTGCCTAAAAAAGTAGGCAAAACATGCGTCTTAGCAGTTACAGCAGACTTGTGATGCACAACTGAAGAATGAAAATTGAGTGGCAATTACTAAACAGACCATGGTGAACTATTAATGATTCACGAGCAGGTAGCTTCACACTCAGGTGCCTCGTGAAACAGATGCTGTGCCAAGACGCTCTGTCGAACAGGGTGGTGATCCGTGTTTCAGGAGGCGTTGCCAGTGGTGTTCAGTGTCTCAGTGAATTGCATTCAGCAGTACGACGATACCTAGCTGTTTTCTTCTGATCTGCTGACACCCCGTCAACCAAACATTCGCGATTAAATCATTATTCGGAAAATTGCAGAGTCCAATTCCCCCGCACAATGTACTACTGCCAAAAAATTCAACTCAGCACTTGTCAAATGGGTGCCGTAGTGCCACCGTCGGACTGCCGAGGGGAGGCTGGGCCCCTCCTTAAAAAATGGAGGGGGGGGGCGGGCCCCCCCTGACTTTAAGTCCTGGATATGCATTGCAAGCTCGCTGCCTACAGTTAGTCAGTCGCAGTAGGTAAGGCAGTGTAATTTGAAGGTCATAAATGTGCTTTATTTAGATAGGCAGTTATTTATTTGATTTTTCATGCAAGTAATGTCACCCGCTTGCAATAAACCGAGCTCACGTAATGCATTGTCATTTCTGAACTAAAACGGCCAATAAAAACTACTCTGTATAACTTAAAAGAAGCATCATGTATGCAGACAACATCAAGCATGAAAATTTTTGCGTGCTGCCCCAGCCGCGCTGCACCCATACCCTAGTCTGTGGATGTTTTTTTCTTTTATTATGTAATTTGGTCAATGGAATGAGTAAAAGTTCTTATCTTTCGCTGACCGATAAACCAGGCGAATGGAAATACCATATATGCCATGTGAAAAAAACTCAAAAGGCGTGGCCGCAATGTCAGATTTTGGTACCAATACACGTACAATATAAACAAGAAATCTTCCTTCAAGATTCTTAGAGCGAACATAGAGCAATGGCACTTTGCACTGACGACTCGTACTATGGAAAATAAAACGCAGTCGGTGGAAAATTGTGGGAAAGAGGGTCAGCCTAATGCCAACTAAGGAATCGCGCGCTGCTCTAGCTAGCGTGGAGAGAAAGCACATTTAAAAAAAGAAGCAAGGAAAAAAGAAATGGGCCACTGTGGCCCCAGAAGGTCCCCGTGGGGAGGGGAAACTTTTTTTTTCTTTTTTTTTCCACTGTTCTCCGGTTTTCTTTCTCAGTGTTTTCTAGCGCCGCAAGGGCAAAATGGTGGAGCCGCCTCCTCTTCGAAGAAGCCGCACATCTGTAGACACGCCGTCATGCCCAGCAGTACTTTTGCCGCCAAGATAAGAAAAATGGGACACATGTCCAAAACAGCACCACACTTGCGTTTGCCAAAATTTACGTGTATACGTAGCAACAAATCTTCCTTGTATATGTTTGCGACATTCATCATTTTATCACAGCAGTTCTAATAAAAATCACCCTCGTTTTAATAATAGAAAGACAAAGCAGGTACACACAGTAACCTACATTATAAAGAAGTTAAAATACTGCACATTTAGGATATCACATGATGCACCTGCCTCAAGATACGAAATAATGCCATTCTAGAATCGCACTGTGCTAATTTAGATAGCAAGCGAATAGGACGCATAGAAATGCATCAGAAACATTCCGCGCATTTTCTAATCTCTGACTCATACGTATAAAGAATCGCATAATGGAGCATTTGCAGCGAGTATGCGCAACGCCCCTGCTGTTCTGTTGGATCAATGTTAATAAATGGTTACGAGTTTTCGTTATTTCACAGAATGATAATATCAATGGGAGCACTTACACGTGCTTAAACTGGACGCTTTATATTTCTATGGACTGAAATCAGGAGGCGTAAGACAATGCATAGCTTGTACCTGGCGGTAATCTGCCGTCGTCGGTGCTTCTCGCATGTAAACGAAAAAAGTAATAAAGTTACAGTGCCAATAGTAGAAGCTTCACGTGCCGTTGCCGATGTGTGGCTGAATGGAGTATATAGAGGCTGCGCAACGCAGCTCACCGTACGAAATTTCTACACATATGAGAGCTTAATTATTAAGTCCCTTGCTGACGCACCATGGGACCATGTGCACTGCTCGACACGGTTAATTGATTCATATATTTCCAACGTTACATCGGCTGCATGGAGTGATGAGGATTTGTCAGCAGAGCTCATCAATCTAACGCTGTTGTTATCGAAAACAGAGCAAAATAACGCAACATGGTGAAAAGTATTCGTCTCTGATCGAGTGACAAGCTGAACGCTGGACAATTTTACTTTGAAATTCAACATTTAGATTTCGAGCTAACAAGCGTGAGCGCGTTCGGGCAGTATGTTGAGGAATAAGTCATGTAGTGTAGCTACAAACGCGATGACGGCGTTTGGTCAAACAAGGAAAACAGCGATGACCGTCGACCACAGACGTAAGAGAAATTTCCTCGGATGACTGTCAACTTCCGGCTAAGGAATACATCGAGTTTTGCTCTGAACCACGACCTCCTCTGCTCTGAACTGACTGAAGTTAAGCTATTATTGGATGCTGGCTACACATTCAATGGCCACAGTGATGAGCGCATGCATTGGCATCAATAAAGTTGGAGTTCTTCGGCGCTGTGAATTAAGTTATTCGATCAGAGACATATATCGTTAAAATATTTTTATAACCTTGAGAAATCGCAAGGCTTGAACTCTGGAGATCAATGTATTTGCCACCAGGAAGTACATAACGGATAGGAAAGTGAAATCACGTCATTTATCTTTAATGTGGCTTTACATTGGTCCGTTGTGCTGCAGTTAGAATTGACTGAAATAGTTCGGAAATGGCACGTTGATTGTAAGCGACCACGTACATTAAACCATCTATTGCTAATAAACTTTATTGAAAATGAATTAATGCAATTTTTCTCCCACCGGAAAGTTTTGGCGGCATTATAGCGAGCCCAAAAGCTATTAATTTCGTCGCACGAAACGTGCAAAATAGAGTTCTCGAGGACTGTACAACTATGGTAGAAAACTTCAGCTGCGTGTTTCAGGGGTGCGACAGCTCTAACTGAATATTTGCAAGGCTGAATTGCGAAGTGATCCCTAAATCTGGCGTTCTTGTAGCTTATTACACGTCCATTTGTCTAAGAATGATGTCGCATTTACAGTTCTGCTCCAATCAATAACCCCAGCACTAAAGTTATGTTTGCTGTGCCTCAGTTTTCCCGAATCCAGCTGAATATTTCTGATGTGCACGTTAAGTATTTGACTAGGAAAAGGTACAATTACGGAGTTGGTTAGGATGCGGAATTTAAATGTAGAAGTTTTTCACCTGTTTCGCAAAAAACTTCACAACCTTTAGCGATCGGGCCGCCGAGAATCCCCCGCCGCATTGTCATGAATACCGATTAAACCCTACCTCTTATGATGAAGGACATATATGCTCAATGTACAGTGGTACGACATGAGTGTTTTTCAAATGTACTGAGCGTTTACGGTTTGTGCTCGAAGCTCAAGAAAGCGTACCGCCTTTGCATGCACAAAGCACTTGAGTTCAGCAATAAATGGAATGCGAGTGCCGAGCAGAAATATTTTGATCGTGATACTAGCACTCTAGGCTCTATTAAAATATGTAGGATTTCGAACTATCGACCAAAAGTTATGATCCCCGCCTCCGCCTTGTCTATGAGCTTAAGTGGAACAGTTCGGCACTTCTGGAGCGCTAGCACGGTGCTCACGCTTTAGCACAGTCGTGAATATTATTTATGATTGATGATCGAGCCGCATGACAAAGGGAGGACATCAGATATAATGGTTACATATAGAAGTGTGCGAATATTAAACATTTGGAATATCGAATCGAATATCGTCATACTTGATTCGGTCTTCGGATGGAATAGCCCCTATGCGTTAATACTAATACAGTAAAACCTCGTTAATTCAAAGTCACTGGGACTGTGAAAAACTTTCGAATTAAGCGGGTTTTCGGATTAACGAAACATACAAAAAGCGGGATGCAAGGAACTTTGAATTACTGAAAGTAATCAGAGGTGGTCGTTTGGCCTTCTAGTTTGCGGCTCCAAGGGTTGTTTTCCAGCAATACCTGGTCCCATTTTTGCCGCGAACTCGGGAAAACGGCAGGCCTCGCTGCTATCAGCGCAAAAAAGAAGAAAAAAAAGTCTCGTGATCAGCTGAAATGCGTGCCTGCGGAAAAGAATGCGTGCTTCACTGCAGCACAGTGGTGACACGCGGGCAGCACGTCACCTGCTCCTCGCAGCCTCAGCGCGTCATGATGCGACCATTCGCCCATTCTTTCTGGTAAAATAAAGAATATGATAATGGCCAGTGTGACGGAATCCGCAATGTGTTCTGGCTGGAAAGCATGATCATTGAAGTTTTCACTGAGTTTTCGAAGTAGGCGTTACAGGCAAGAACTCCGCCAGCAGTGCAAGTGCGGAAATTGCCGAAGCAACCGCCAATCGTAGGTTAGCATACATCGTGAAATACATCAGACCATCCTGTATTATCTTTTCTTTTCCCCCAAAAAGATGGGTAAACCATGACGCGCCGACGTTGCGAGAAGCATGCGACATGCTGCCCGCGTGTCACCGCTACGTTGCAGTGAAGCACGTCTTCTTTTCCGCAGGCGCACGTTTTTAGTTGAACACGAGACCGTTTTTTTTTTTATTTATTTTTTGCGCTAGCAGCAGCGAGGCTCGGTTGCTTCAACTGTCACTCATTAATATCGCTACACTGCATTGCCCTGTGGCTCCTAAGGGCCGTCGCTTCCGCGGATTTGCGGCGAAATCGGGATCGGGAATTGGCACATATGGCGCCCAAAGTTTTAGAATTAACCGGGCTGGCGCTGACCGCCGCTTCAAATTATCCACTCAGGTTTACATTGCAAAATACGGGACCACAGAAACCCTTTGAATTATGCGGGATTTCGAAATAACCGAGTTCGAATTAACGAGGTTTTACTATATATCAGAATATCATCTATGTCCAAATAAACACGAAATTTGCGCAAAAATACGATAATTTCTATGGTCATAAGCTGTACGTCGCTTGCAGAGCCAGAATTCGATAGTCCACACACTCTGAAGAGTTATACTGCGTGCAAAGAACATGCTTAAAATTCGTACTTGATGCTCAGTTTTTGGTTTTCTTGTTAATTTTTTTTAATGTTGGGGTGCCAATGATATTTTGTGTTAACAACGAAATGGTTCAGTTCAAATTCGATTTGCTACTTGGACGCATTAGCGCTGCCCTAAAATGTTTAGGCATGTTCTTCAGTGGAAATTTCGCGCGCGTTTTATTTTTTCTCACCGGATAGAGCTGATATAAGCAACACGTGCATTCCTCCGAAAAAAAAAATGGTGAGATGGGGTCTTGTGGTTTCGGCTTTCGAGAGAGGGCACACGCCAAAGCACACGCCACATGCATCACATCCCTCTCCCAGAAAGAATGACAAGACCTGAAAGGAGGAACGGAATGTGCCGGTCTGTATGTATGTGCCATCTGTATGTCTTAGTCATAACAAATTTCATCATATCATGCGTTACTGCTCACCTATATTCTTCATTAGCTGTTGACTTGTTCAAATGTGATTTCTTTCATAACGCATGCTACTTCTGGGTGACTTTAGTCTTCCAGAAATAACCTGGAATGATACTCCATCTTTGCTTTCTTTTTCGGTCATAAGGTAAAAAGACTAGTACTGAGTTTTTTCATTATCACGCACACAGTAACACAAACAGCACGTGTATCTTCTAATTTTGCATGTATACGCCCAGCCTTGACCATGTTGACTCGTACCGTGACAAATGGTTGGAATTTATGTACCTACCTCTAATAATTATTATTGACCTAAAATAAAAATCCATTACATCAAGTTTCGTCAAACTACGTCAACTCTGGTCACATAAATATTGTCCCAATAAGAATACATTCCTACATGTGATAACTATTGTCTAATGACGTTACTTATTTTTGCACATTTCTTACAATGTTCAAGGATTGTGTGCCAACGTGTTACTTCATACAAACGTTTCAGTGCCTTACCACTGTATAATTCATACAGAGTACAACTCCTTTCCTTTTTAGGGGCAGATGATGTGGTGTCGCGCCTTACCAGTTTCGGTTTCGATTGTGTGACGCAGGCGACCACAACGGGTTTTCATGTACGAAATCGTATGACCAAATCTCTTTGTTAATAAACTTCAGTCCCATCCCCGTTCCGGCCTGTGTTGACGCACTGCGGGCGCTCCAGCGCTAAGCCGCCCTTCTTAGCCCGCCGGACGGTACCTCCGGCGCCGACACTACAGATGCCACAGTTATCTCAAAAACAAAAAGAATTTGGAATCACCATAACAGTTTCGGAAATTGAAACGCAATAGATTGTCTCCCTCCTGGAAAGTCGCCTGGACCAGATGGTCTGGGTGCGGCATGGTATAAGGCGTTTAAAAAAGAAATATCCCCATTTTACTAGCTGTCATCGAGGAAGCTTACAAAGCCAAAACATTACCGCCGTCATTTGCGGAGAACACACAGTTCTCATTCCAAAGACCGAGGAAAAAGCAGGCTAAATTAGTTACGTCGTACAGACCCATATCACTAACTAACACCGACTATAAAATACTCATGAAAGTACTTGCAGGGAGATTGCAGTCCGTTATTAAAGAAATAGTTGGGAGCACCAGACGTGTGGCATAAAGGGGCGTCCATTTTGACGAACACACACACGATGCGTTGTGTCCTTGAATGCTGTGATGCTTTTCATTCAGCTGTAGCGATATTACAGCTTGATTTCGAAAGCCATTTGATTGTGTACCGCATGATGTCCTATTTACCATACTTTAGCATGTTAATGTTGGATCGGTAATTACAGAGGGAGTAGTCCTGCGTACCAGAGATGTACCACTAGATTATCATTAACAAGATGCCGGGAGCTCCTAAAGCTGGACGTTCTGTTCGCCAGGATGCCCCGCTAGCCCTCTCTTGTTTGCCCTTTACATCGAGAGTTTATGCTTGGCCATTGTATACAATGAAAGCATTCGCGGTTTTAGGCTACTGGAAGCCGAAGTGAAGGTTTTGGCGTATGCCGATGACGTGGCAGTATGTTGTACATCGAAAGAAGGTGTCCAAGAGACAATTGACGTTGTTAAGAAATTTGGCCAAATTACCGGAAGTCGAGTGAACTGGGGGAAGTGTCTGGGGCTATGGCGTGGTGAATGGTCATCGGTCCCAGATGCTTTTGCCAGCATTCGTGGTTCAGAAGTCCAGGAAAGTACCTAGGTATACCCCTTCAACACTATAAAAGCACCGACGAATATTGGACTGAGCAGGTGCAGCAAATGCGAGAAAAAGCAACACGGTGGAACGCTACTTGTCTCTCAAGTTTGCGCGAGCCACTGTATGTAATATGTTTTTTATGAGCAAGTTGTGGTATGTGATGCAAGTGCTAAGTTGCACACGAGTGAATGTGCAAAAGTTTCATAGAGTATTCGCTGTTTTTGTGTGGGGGTCAACTTGGGAAAGATGCAGTAGATCGAATCTGTTCAGACGAGTTAAAGCAGGAGGACTTAGCTTGTCGCATCTATTTGTCCGGCAGCTAGTTAATCGCTTTCTCTTCTTTCGGGACGTGCAAGATCCTTTTCTGCGAACAGTGTGCCAGCTACGCCTTTGTCGCATGCTACCTAACTTTGTTGTTAGCACTCCAAACATGCCTGGAGCCACGCGAGGCTTTTTTAAGGAAGTTGTGGACAGCGTCCATTTTCTGTCAGTGAGGTTCTCAAATGAATATCTCTTTACAGTCACTCGAACGAAATTATATAAAGACATATGTGATATGATTTTTCCAGTGCCTATGTATAGGTCAATAAACAGTGGAGGCGAAGGAAAAGATGTACTCAAAGGAGTGAAGAAAATGCAAATTCATTTAGGGGCGAAAACTTTCTTTTTTAAGTTACATTCGGGTACTTTATCGGTGCGGACCTTCTTGGAAGAACGGGTTTTACATGCCGTGGGGTTCTCATTGTTTTATCTGTAGAAACCGGAGACAATTGATCACGTATTTTTGCACTGTTGGGAAGGGGTCTACTTCTGGGATGTTTTACAGAGAATGCTGAAGAAAGAGTTTCCTCTGAATCCACTTGGAATCAGGTTTTGCAGATAAAAACGAGGATGGGATGCCTTTTGACCTTATTAAGCTTCTTGGCCTCCACTGCTTATGGCGAGCGAGAATGGCGGGGTTTCACTGCGACCCTGAGAGGCGACCTGCACGTGTACTTTTTCGCGAGAACATTGTTCAATACATAGATGTGCTCCAACAACAAGACTTTGTTCCTGACTGGCTGGCCAGGGTTGAACCTCTGGCATACCTTAAGGAATTTTAGAAAGCCAGTCCCGTAATTTATTTTTTTATTATTTTATTTCCTTTATTTTTTATCTTTACACATTCTTGTAGCAATGTGTATTATTACTGCAAGTGGTGTCTGTTATTGATGTACATGTGACGTTAATAAACCGGCAATAAAGAAAAATTATGTAATGGGTAGCATGCTTTAAACCAGGAGCAATTACGCGCGAGAACCTTTTTCGAAGCTGCGATGCACCCATACGTGGTCTTAAGGGAATACGCGCAGTAATGTGTGTGCCTTTGTAATGGGTGGCTGTCTTTAAACCACCAAGGCGTTATGATATTGACGTGGTGTGACGCCCGATGGCAATGTACGCTTGTACCACGCAATATTACTGCAATATTACCTCGTACTGTGACACCTGTATACAGGACGCGTATTTTTGGGAAGCATCAAAGTTACTTTCAGTGCAGCTCCAAGCAGAGGCGTGGCTGTGTGGTAGAACACCTGCTTGCCACGCAGACGGCCTGGGTTCGATTCTCACTCGGACCCAACATTTTTATTATTTATTTTATTTGCAGCTTTTTCGATTTTTCGGTCACGGACAAGATGATGATTTTTCGCTCACAACCAACGGTGCCGGCGCCGACGCCGACGGCGAAATTTCTGCGATACGAGCTCTTTAACGCTATCGCGTTAAAAAGCCCTAGTGGTGCAGCGGCTAACGTGTCTGACCGGACTACTGCCGTTATGATCAGACACTGGTTTCCACCCCTCAAGACAAAATCCTGTCGACGCCCATGCGTCCGGACAAACACGAAGTTTTACTTCGACCGTAACGTGAAAGAGCGTCGTTAACTAACCTTGCTTAGAACGACGCGACACGCTGCGATGGAAGCTGCTTTGCTGCTTAATGCCCTTCACCCATCCGCTGGTGAAGTAGTTGTGGCCATCCAGCGACTTGTAGGCCTTCATTTGTTGCAGCGTGATGTGACTTGTTGAAAGCACCAAATAATTCACAATGTCGCCGTGCGTCACGGCAGGCAGCAGATCGACGTCCAATGCAGCGTCCTTACCGATGCGCAGTTCGTAAGGGTCGATGCCATCGCACATTTCAATTTTAGATCGGTAACGTACCCAAGTCAGTCCCACGGGTTCTTCAAAGCACGACGGGCAAAGCGCATGCACGTTTTCTTTCGCCATATCTCTCAAAATAAATCAAACGACGACGACAAGCTCCGACGCGGCGGTAAGCCGCACGCGCAGCCCGACTCGATGTTCCTAAATATAGCGGTCGCTCACTTTGCAAGTCGGAAGTGATGTCACATGCAACCCATGTATATTGGGCTGTAGTCAACACGCTTTCTTCGCCGACAGTCGGCTGAAACCGCTCACAGCGAAGCGCCGCTGTGTACTTAGTACATTTGGATACGTCCCCCCCCCCCCCCCGTCGACCGCCCATCCATACTACTACTGCTACTACTGCCACGACCGCTGGATGAAAAAGCTACTGCTAAACTGCTAACGCCGCGACGGTGCTGCCACCTGTAGTCCGATCTCGCGACAATGCGCTGCGAGTAGGCCAAGTAGGCTGCGCCAACATAACGACGGAAGGAGGCTTTCTAAAGACATTTATGTGTACACACGCGGGACAGCTGTACCGATTGTTATTGTATGGACGTAACCCTTGTGTACGTTTGGCACATCAACACGGGCATGCAAACCATACTTACATCAATTTAGAAGGAGAGCTGCAGTTATTTCACTAACCGTGATTGCCCCAAACTGAGGTTGACCGCCTCAAGGAACCGAACGAAAAGGCAGCACCCGAGACGGTGGCTGAAGGCAGCGTGGCACCGGCGGCCGAAATTAACGTCTTCCTAAAGTGCGTCAGCTGGTTTGTCTGCTGAGCTGCTGATACGCGAAACAGTCCGGCAAAATGAACCCGCATGTCTAAATAAGCAAGTCATGCCGCTAAACGGGTGATACGACGGTGATACCAGAGTCATTCAATGCTTCTGGTGATACTGAACGCATGGCCGCTTAATTCAGCGAGCGGCCGTGCTGAACGTTACAGTTACCGTGGCTAGGTGTTAAACGTCTACTTACACGTGGACCTAGTGGACCCTCTTACCTTTCACACCGACCACAAGGGGACCATCCCTAACTTATGTCAAATTTAATATTCTCGCGGACAGCAGACGCAAACAGCAAGGAGTTTTATAGTCTGCGCAAAGGACGTAAGCACGGCCGTGGACGTAACGCTAGCGGTGGCTTTAGTTATGTCTAGACCATGGTGTAGACGTAGCGTAGCGCTAGCGTTGGCTATAGTTACGTCTGGACGTAACGATAGCGGTGACTATAGTTACGTTGTGGGCAGGGACGTAGCCACGTTAGGGCACACCGGGCCCGTGCCCCTCCCGAAATTTTTTTTGCCATAGCATACAGAGCAGAAAATGACACTCGACCACATCTGCCTGCTCGTCCCCACTACAGATCAAGGAGGTGCCCCCCCACCCCCCCCCCCAAAAAAAAAGAAAAAATTCTGCCTACGCCCCTGGTTGTGGGGATCCGAGGCGCGCCCGAAGCCACTGAGCGGGCATTTCGCCGTTCCGCGAATCCTTTCCCTCTCCCGTTCTCCCGCGACGGCAAGTGGCGTCATCTTACGCTACGCGCCGGCTCTCGTGGCGGCGCTGCACGCGGTCTCGGAGCCGCGAGATTCGGCGACTGACGCGCGTGCACGCCGGGACGAACTCTCTCTCTCCTTGGACGCCGCTGGGTGAGCACGTATTTCCTTCTGGCCCGACGTCCCCTTTGGTAATCGCCGGGCTGTAGCCTGCCTGGGTGCCTCGGCATCCTTCCAGGCGTGTTTACCCCAGTGTTAGCTCCGGTTCGTACGTTTTAGCCAAAGAGCGGTGCCTAGTGCTCGTGCGCGGTCGTACCACGCCGAGCCGCACTTGCCGGAGGCCCCGCGTACGGAGATTGCCCTAACTCTCGCGACCAGGCCCAGTGGTCATCGCGAGAGTGCGCAGCATAGCCGCGAGGGACCTTTCTCCCGAGCGGCGTGTCAAAGCTCGCCATTGCCAGCTGCGACGTGCTCGCGGCCCCCTTGGTGTATCGTCCGCGCGGGAAGCCCTTTGCTTCCCCGTGCCCCGGGAACGGACGTGTACTGTGTGTGTGTGTGTTGGGGTGTCGCCGAAGGCAAATAAAGTGTTTGTGTGTGTATATTATCTCGAACAGGTGTTTATGCCGCGCGGCGCTCAACACCTTTGCGAGCTAGCGCGCGCGGAGCGGTGCGCTAAACGTAAGCAGGCAACGGTAGACGCGGCCCTGTGGCTCGCTAAGCCTGAACCCGCGGTAGTCTTCGGCTCCGGTGAGCATCGAGGCAATCGAGGCTACCACAACGTCTAGATGTGACAATAACGGTGGCTAGAGTTACGTATGGACGTAACGATAGCGGTGACTACAGTTACGTCTGGACGTAACCGTAGTCACAGCCTTTTGACAAAGAACTCTACGAAGTCTTGCGGGCTGTCGAGGAAACGGCAGCACCCACTTACTGCACATGAGCCGTGAGTATTGCAGCATTGCTTCACTTGTTTGTAAGCACCCCGTTAAGACATTGTCTGCTGACTGCAGAAACTGAGGAAGGGATGGAGGAGGCGTGAGTCGAACAACAACCGACGTGTGCCGCGGAAACTTGGCGATGCCCAACTGAGACCGGGATCACGAAAAAGTGAGCTACGCCTGTATGCTTTCTTCTTTAATGTAACGGAAAGCTTCATTGTGCGAAAAAAAGGGTGCCGTCCGTCTTAGGTACAGTTTTTGTTTCGAGTGGAGTGAGACTTGGCGATACGCATAATGACAATAAAGTAAAATGGTGTGCTGAAGAGATATCAAAGTTCGTAAGCATCATTCAGCAGCATTGCGAGATGCTTTCGCAATTAACCCCGGATTTTTTAGTCTTCTAATGATTGACAGCAGCATGTTTCCGTTTCTTTCCTTTTTCTTTTTTAAAGAAGCAGATAAGTTGTGCAACAATTCTGCTATGATACACGCCCAATGAGCTTTCGGCTCCGCGCGCTACAACCCGCTGGTCACTTCACTGAAGAGTACGAACAGCCTGTTGCGTGCACTTTGTTTATTTACATTTCTGAGACTATGCTGATAATTGTATTATAGCGTAACGTTTTTACCATTGCACATGTGCTCAAAGAGGGTTTCACTCATTCACGGCATGATTGTGCGAAGGGAAAGCTAATTGAGTGCAATGCTAAGGCCCATCTTGAAGGCATGATTTTAATGCTGCATGTCAGCCTCTGGCACGATGGTAGGCTTTTGCACCTTCCTAGACTAAGTGCGTTACTAAGACTGTGACCTTGAAGTGCAGGTTAAACGCCTAACGAGATTATGCCAGAATTGATCTAGTCCTCTTGAGTTGCCTCTTGAAATGAATGCACCAGCTACAATTGCATTTTTTTGCACTATGAGGGAGTATTGCACTGCTTCTGCAACGTTGAGACTTGCTCAGTACCTTTGTTTTGTGTCATTTTGAGGTAATTGTTATATTAAATACATTTTCCTTTCCTGCTGACTTTTTCTTCTCCTGTTTTGTGTTAGGCTTTCCCGCAGTGCCAATTCTCGCGGCAGTTGCTTGATTTTCATTTTACAGTTGCCTCTAATTAACTGCAAAAAGCTGGCTCAAGTGGCAGCAGAAAACTTTTTTCTACCGGTTAGCAATGACATTAGTTCAAATTTATTGCACCATAAACCTCGAGCCACTTGCAGATCTACGACAGTCCTCCTTGTGACATTTGTTCTATTTTAAATGAAGTTCCAGCTTAGTATATTTTACGTAATCTGTTATTTGTATATGAAATGACCGCCTTGGTGTACAGCGGGGTTCATTATGTAAACTTGACAGTGCAAACAAACAAACAACAAATAGCACAGTGGGTCCTAGTCTCTCTGTGTCCCACTGGTTTGCGCTGCCAAATTCACATAATGAATCTATACCAACTAAATGTTTATAGTGCATAGGTTTGGAAAGGGACGAGACAAACATAGGAAAAGAGGGCTGACTTCCAACTAGTTTTATTTCGATAAAAATGTGCATATATACAAAGTTACTTCCAACCCACCAGCGTCGACATAAATACATGGAAAGAATTTCTAGAAAAGCCCGGTAGAAACTCCACATTTATCGGCGAAATCCGTCTCGTGCCCTTGTTCGTTAATACATTCATTAACACATTTTAACAAGTCCTCATGCGGCAAGGAGTAAAATAAGGTCTTCAATAGCTCGTGATTGTTAATCATTTTTGCATGGGTTCGGATTTGGGTTCAATGTTTGCTCATTATGTTCATATTTCAGTTGTGAATTAAAGCTGTTTTTGCAGATTGACACTTTGTCTGTTTTTTAGTACTAACATGTGACAAAAAAAGATTTCAATTTTACTTGTGTTGATCGAGTTTTGTATTATTGAGAAATTGGTCGGCTTTAGTTTGCGCACTTCACAACACACGAACAAAGTTTTTAAAAAGTGGTTAACTGAGTTTAACGAATGGCCGCGTCGCCTGAGCGGGCAGCGGATCTGCAAGATAGCACGAACGCATTCCGCTTGCACGCGAAGTGGGAAAGGAGGGCTTCCGCAGCCAACCCTCCTCCGGTTGCGCGCCCTTTCCCTCTATTTGCTGAGCTCACCAGTGACGTCATGAAAGAAACGTTTTGTTTGTGAATTATTTCTCGTAGACACCCGGCAGCCGCCAGTGGTGGAAGCGGCGCTGCCGCAGCGTATCAGCATGCGATAGCGCGTCCCATGGGAGGTATAGGGAGTTTCCGCCCCCTGCTACGTCACGTTTTAACTCGTGGACATCGCGCAGTTGTGGTATCACAACCACGAGACTGAAATTCCGACTTGGGCAGCTTTCAAGACTTCTGTTACAGGCGTCTTTGGGCGGCCTACGGTTCGCAAGCTTCACGCCGAGCAGCGCGTCAACGTGCTCAGCAACCAGGCGAGAACTACACGGGCTACATCGAGGATGTCCTGAATCTCTGTAACCGCGTCAAATCCGCCATGACTGAGGAAGAGAAAATCAGGCACATCTTGAAGGGCATCGAGGACGGCGCCTTTCAGATGCTGCTCGCGCGAAATGCTACAGTGATCGCTGCATTCGTCTCACTCTGTCAAAGCTTCGGCAAGTTGCGTATGCATCGTGCGACCGCTCGTCAAGCCCTCAGGACTCCCGACACGCTCTCAAGCTAGCAGCTAGCTGCCCGTCCTGCCGATCAGGAGCCGCTTCTGTCGACGATCAAGGACTTCATCCGCGAGGAGGTAGCGCGCCAGCTATCATTACTGCCGCTCACGCACGAGTCTGCGCATGCTTTGGCTCCGGACCTTCAACACGCCATTCGGACCCAAGTTGCTGAGGCCCTCCCACCGAATCTTCAACAACCATTTGTCACTGCACCTCTTACCTACGCCGCCGTCGCTGCTCGCCCGCAGCAGCCTATGACATTTTCTCGACCTGCCATGCCACCCCATCCCTTGCCGACGACCGTGAACGCTGCGTCGCATACCTTCGCGAGACCTTCGACTCCATCTTACCGCCACCCAGACGCGTGGAGAACACCGACAATAGGCCCATCTGCTTTGGCTGTGGTATCGCTAGACACGTCGCCCGCTACTGTTGCCAAAGTCCTTCTCCATTTGACGCCGTGGGCAGGCCTGTTGCGTCGTCGTCAAGGACGCAACCAAGGTACACCCTTGACGATCAACGACCCTACGCCAATCACCGATCACCATCCCCTCGACGGCGCTCCCTGTCACCCATGCGTCGCCGACCTACTACGGAAGAGGAAAACTGATCGCTGCAGTTCCGGAGGCAAGAGCTGCATGCGAGTCGAACTGCCAAAGGCATCCATCTTATTCGCCGCAAAACGTTATCGACGTCAATGTTGAAGGGACCGCCGCACAAGCGCTTATTGACACAGGGGCCGCCGTTTCCGTAATCTGCGAGAACCTATGCCGCAAGTTAAAGAAGGTGACCACGTCGCTCTCGGGACTAATGATCCGCATGGCCAGCTCACAGTACATAGCACTTCTGCTGTGCACCGCGTGTGTCATTATTCAAGGTGAACTCTACGTCATCGAGTTTTCGTGCTATCGCCATGCTCCCACGATGTCATTCTCGGCTGGGACTTCCTTTCGCGTCATCGTGCCTTCACAGACTGCTCCCGTGCAGAAATCGCCTTTACGCCGCTGCACACTGCTCTTGCGGTGGATCCCCTTCCTGATGCTTACAAACTTGTCGTTGCTGCGGACACAGATATAGCCCGAAAACGTCCACCCTTGTAGTACTGACCTGTGAGGCCGCCAGACGGAACTGTTCTGTTCGCCCCGTCCGACGGATTTCTCCGCCACCGCGGCTTGCGACTGCCGTTTGCCATACTCACCGTTGAATGGGGTGCTACAATTATGCTGGTTGCCAACTCACTGACATCGTCAGTTACATTACTTCGCGGGGAATGTTTGGGCAACATACAAGGCGGGACCTCCTGCGCTCTCTGGAGTTTTCTGCAAACCAGCCCCACCTCCACCTGAATGCCATGACACCACCTGTTGCCGCACCTTCCGTTCCAGACTTTTTCCACCCTCCTGTTGCCGCTGATCTATCGCCGATACATCGACGTGAACCCTTAGCCCTTCTTCGAGAGTTCCGCTCTTCCTTTGATTGCGCTCAACCATCTTTGGGTCGTACATCGAGCATCACGCACCACATTGACACCGGTTGTCATGCTCCCTTATGCCAACGGCCATATCGAGTTTCAGCGGAAGAGCGGCGTATTATCAATGAACAAGTCGACGATATACTCAAGCGCGGTCTCATCCAACCATCCCAGAGCCCCTGGTCGTCCCCTGTTGTGCTTGTGCGCAAACAATTAACACCATCTTCCCAAAGGGAACCCTGATGGGATGCGAAGCAGCAGCGTTGCGCACGGATGGTGTCACGGGTTGAACGGCGCTAACTCGGGTGCTGCAGTGAGCGCTGGAAGATTCGTTTGAAGCGATGGCTGGCGTAGGTCTTGTCGTTTCTTCAGAGTGGACACGGGCGCTGGACCGGAGCTGGCACCCGTTTCGCCTTGACTACCACGGCCTTGTGATCGAAGTGCGCGCTGAGAGGTTCCTGCAGACATTCGACGTCGAAGTTGGTAAAGACCAGATCGATGCACGTTCCCCTTATCGTTAGGTAGTTTCCGTTCCGCCCACACGCTTCAGCGAGTGCACGTCACGCATGTAATCGACGAGCCATTCTCCTCCTCCTCCGCTGACGTCAACGTTGAAGTCTACCGCGACTATAAGAGGCGCGGGTCGACATGCCTCGCCGCAATCAGTCAGCGTCTCCTACAGACAGCGCTGAACCTGTTCAACCGACAAGTCGGCGGTGTAGCGAGCGGCGGTCGCGGCAGATGTTGCAGGCGAACGGACGAGGCAGCCGCTGCGGGCGCTGTGGCGAACGCGCGGCGGGCGAGGAGAGAGTGACGTCAGCGCGCACTGCGAGGGGAGCGTGACGTCAACGCGCAGCTGCGGCGTGACCTACTTGGCACCGCTCCAAGACCTGCGGCGAGGGGAGCGCGTTGCGGCGCGTTCGTACGGACGCACGGAGGGACAGCGTTACGCAGGCTGGTCAAAGAGCTGCTTCGCATCTAAAAGGATGGATCAATTAGATTCTGTGTCGACTACCGCCGCCTGATAAAATAACTCGGAAGGATGTATACCCGTTGCCACGCATCGACGATGCTCTCGATTGCTTGAAAGGAGCAGAATATTTCTCGTCTTTGGATTTACGCCCGGGTTATTGACAAGTTCCAATGGCCGACCCTGACCGATCGAAGACTGCATTCGTCACTCCGGACGGGCTGTATGAGTTTAACATCATGCCGTTTGGACTCTGCAACGCCCCAGCTACCTTCGAACAGATGATGGACAACATCCTTCGCGGCTACAAGTGGAATACCTGCCTCTGCTACCTTGACGGCATGGTTTTTCTCGCAATTTTCCGACTCACTTTGCCCGCCTTCGTGCAATTGTCACGTGCCTCACCTCTGCTGGCCTTCAACTTAGCACCAAGAAGTGCCATTTTGCTGCGCGCCAGCTCACTATACTAGGCCACGTCGTCTGCAAGGAAGGCGTTCTTCCGGACCCTGCGAAACTCCGTGCCGTGGCCGAATATCCGAAGCCTAATTCCATGATGACGCTTCGAAGTTTTATCGGGCTGTGCTCGTATTTTCGTCGATTTGTGCGCGACTTCGCTTCTATCATCGCGCTCTTACCAATCTACTGACAGCCTCCAACGGCCTCTCTGCTTGGTCACAAGAGTGCGACGAATCTTTATGACGCTACGGTGCTTATTAAGGTCGCCTCCGATACTTCGTAACTTTGACCCTCATGCGCCTACGGAGATCTATACCGACGCCAGCGGTGTTGGTCTTGGTGCTGTACTGGCTCAACAAAACCAGGATACGAAGAATACGTCGTTGCTTACGCGAGTCGGACCTCAAGAAAGCCGAGTGTAATTATTCCGTCAGAGAGAGAGTGCCTCGCCATAATCTGGGCTTTAGCCAAGTTCTGTCCGTACCTTCATGGCCGCCCTTTCGAAGTAGTGACGGGCCACCATGCTCTATGTTGGCTGTCATCGCTGAAAGATCCGTCGGAACGCCTCGATCGTTCGGCGCTTCGCCCGCAGGAATACGACATATTGTGTACCGATCCGGCCGCAAACACTCGGACGCTAATGCGCTATCCCGGTCGCCGCTACCAGATGACATACCTTCGTCGTCATTCTTCAGGTGTCTTGACACCAATTGACTTCGCAGACATGTCGTCGGAGCAACGCAAGGATGCGTGGATTTCCCATCTCCTCGGCTTTCTGACTGACCATTAGCTCATCCAGCCTCAAGAACTATCCGTCGTCAAGCCACGCATTTCACTATTCGAGACGGCCACCTCTATTGGCGGAATTACGCATCTGACGGTCGGAGGTGGCTGCTAGTGATACCATGCCACACGTGCACGGAAATCTGTACTGCTTTCCACAACGACCCGCAAAGTGCTCACGCCGGCGCTCTCAAGACCTACAACCGCCTGCGTCAGCGATACTACAGGCGCGGGATGTTGGCCTCGAGGCCCACCACTGGAAATGCCGGCGCCACCGTCGGCGTGACGTGCTTGGCAGGATCATGTGGTCTCAGCGGCCGCGTCGGCTGCTTGTGGCG
The DNA here is from genome assembly GCF_013339695.2 of Rhipicephalus sanguineus. Classification (NCBI taxonomy): domain Eukaryota; kingdom Metazoa; phylum Arthropoda; class Arachnida; order Ixodida; family Ixodidae; genus Rhipicephalus; species Rhipicephalus sanguineus. The sequence continues at coordinate 86,589 of NW_023614519.1, forward strand.
CACTGCCGCGTGCTTTGAAAACGAGTTTCAAGTCCCACATGCGCTGTGGCCTGTTCAAATTCGAAGTTTTCTCTCATTTCTGCTCAACTGAACCCATTGTAATAGAGTGGCTGCCTCCGTGGCGACGAACATGGGGCTCTACCGCTCGGTGCCGCAGTGACGCGCTTACGCAAAGGAGCCCAGTGTCAGCCTGCACTGGTAACCGCGGGACAAGAAACAGCGTGAAGCATGGGTTGTAAAGCTAAGAACCGGCAAGTAGCCATCCGCTACGAGTCTTGTGGCAACAAGCACTTCCGCGACGAAGACTTTTGTTTACTGCGTCGGCCCTCCGATGTTCGGTGAGTAGCAGACAGCGCGCACTGAGACGATGGCTCGCGCGCGCTTCCCGCCGGCAAATGATGCTTATCTGCCACAGGATGGTAAAAGCGCTACCTTCTACACGTGTTATGCCATCTCAGAACCCTCCAATGCGACCTCTTGATTGTCGGCCCCATGCTCAGTGTCCACAAAATCGGCTGCAGATGCGCAAGTCATTGTTTAGATACGTTGAATTAAAAAACGCACAGGGTCCCTTATGCATTCGTTAAAGATGACTAGAAGGCGAAAAACCATCTTCTTCTTGCCAGTCGATGTACTGATTCTCCCGCGCCCCCCTCCAAAAGCGTTCTGCGCCTAACGCGGTTTTGCACGGCTCCGTGACCTTTCACGGAGGCAATGCCAAGCGACCATGACGTGTGAATAATGTGACGTCATAATGACGCTATATATTTTGGCGATCTGTGGCGTCATGATGACGTCATATGGTGACATCGTCATGTGACGATTATTTTTTGCATCACTCGTGTTGACGCCGCCGACGCGGGACGGGCAACCTTCCCAGTTTATGAGGCATGCATTGCTTCATAAGCTACATAAATTGCATTGCCTCCGTGATCGGCCCACCGGCCAACCTCATGTTTTTCTTGGAGCGTCATTATTTACGTGGGAAATATGCCAACCCTGTTGGTGTTAGACACGACACTGCTGCCAAAATTGCTGGGGTACACGCCAAATAATTACTATCCTGTTTTGCGGCTACTGGTTGCTGCAATACCTTCTATTTTATTCACCGCTATTTCAAGTTCATGTGGGTCCTAGTTCACAGCCGACGTTTGCAGAACAAGTCCGGCAAACGTTACTATATTAAAGACGATAGTCTTTCTTGGGGAACTTAAACGCAGAAATTTTGGTCTGTCTTTCTGTCTTTCTGTTTGTCGGCACGTCCCTCGATTCAGCCACTCGGCCAAAGTTGAACCACTTGCCCAAGGGCCAGCCATCGTGAACGGCTGACTAGGTTCATACTTGCTTATATTGTTGATCAAAAAGCAAACATTACGCGTGTCTGAGGCGCAACATCACTAGGTAAGTATTAGGTGGTGTGTTCCTTTAATAGAAAATACATGGATACGTAATTCTAGAGACCCTAGTTTCTTAAGATGCGCTGAAAATGCGACTGAAACTTGGCTTCCTCCGTGCCCTCTGCACGAGCTCATTGTTGTGTTTCGGTTTCGGTTCAGTATTGCACTGTACGAATGCCATGGGGCGCCGCTCTGGCATTCCTGCTTTACCCAGGCGACGTGAATATAAAAGAGTGTGTGGAGAGTACTCGTTGAGTGCGGACGGTTCTTCTGCTTCGGCGCTTCGCGCCAAACCGCGTGTTCGGGCTGGCTGGCATCCCCGCGGTCTTCGCCTGCGCCGGGACTACCAGCCCGCAACACAGCATTCACGTTTCCTGACGTATTGCCAGATGGCGTTCATATCTCACGCAGCACCTCTTCTATCGTCTTTAGACGACATTTGCAGCGAAGCACGCAGATACGCGGCCAATTTTTTCTTTCTTTTCCTAGGCGTCGCATGCTACATGCTCGATCTCGTAGACTGGTTTTTTTTCCACCAGCAATCTCGAAGTAGTGAAGCTTTGGTCTATGAATTTGTTGATGACAGAGAGCGACAAGTTCACTGGAATGCAAACGGAACGATAATTAAGGAGCATTAAAAAAGGCGTCGCATTTGCTCACGTTTTGTGTGAGCACCAAACGAAACGAATGCGCTGAATAAAGAAACAGAACTCAGCGTCATTTGCCCGCTGAGAAGACCAATCAATACGCAGTGCGAGACAACTTGTCAGATGACATTGAAACGTACCCGAATTTAGACCGAAAAGGAAAAAAAAAACACCGAATCGTCGGGACGGCAGATCACAATGTTGCCATGCGCACCGAAGCCGCAGTTGTAAGGAAATTGTTTTGAACTGCTCTGATAGCGTCCGCACAACAGTAGTTGTTTGTTTACTCACAAATTATCATATTTTGCGGCCTAAAGTTCACAGCGCGGTGCCAAAACGCGCTCGTAGCAAAAGCGAAACCATCAGTACGAACATACATGCAGACGCTCATACATGCAGAGGCATCGCCAGTCGTCGCGAACCCGTGCGATCGCTGGCTTGAGGCTTCTTTCTGTTATGCTCCGTTTGGTCATACAGGCAGTCTACTCTAACGAGATAGTTCACATAGTTTGCACTCAGCGAGTGACTACCTTCACGCAAGAAGCTGGTTCAGGGGTCTCCAACGCGGTGACAGCGTGAAGCGCGAAGTGCGGGTGCTCGGTTTTTTGCAAGGAGACAGCTACTGTAGATTATCTTGTGCTTTGAGTTCGTCGAAAATGATTATTCTGACAGTTAAGAACACAGTTCATTTCGAAAGTACTTACATAAATGCCCTGGAGGGCGTCCGTGAGGTGTTTTTGTAGAGCGCCGACAGCAAAACCTATCGGGAGCGCGCCGGCGGTATCCTGCCTAGCACGCAATCGAGGCGCGTGCGATAGAGGGCGACTCCGTAACTCCTCAAGGCCAATACATTTGTGCGCAAGTACGTACGCGCTTGTACTGCTTGTCAGCGCCGTAAAGCTCCACCTGAACGCCCAGCCGGTACACTTCAGCCTCTGCCTTGTCCGGTGCGTCCATTTGGTCACTTCGGTATCGACTTATACGGACCGCTTCCCTTAACTTCTTCTGGAAATAGGTGGATAATTGTCGGCATAGACCACGTACCCCTCACACATTACACGGAAACTGCAGCCCTGCCCACAGCAACCGCAGTAGAAGTTGCGTTTTTCATCTTACGCAACTTTGTCTTTTGCCATGGTGCTCCCCGTGAACTTGTGAGTGACAGAGGGCATGGTTTCCTGTCTGACGCTATTCAAGCCTTGCTCGCTCAGTGCAACATCGTTCATAGCATGACGACAGCATATCACCCGCAAACGAATGGCCTCACTGAACGATTTAATCGCACTCCCGGCGATATGCTGACAATGTACAGTCGCCGGCAGGGTTCTGTTTGGTGTCACAGAAGTCCGTGGTATGCCCGTGTCACTGGGGCGCACGTGACCCACGAACCGCTTCGCCCTTCTCAGTATTTTGCCAGCGTCCGTGGTGTGCCCGTGTCACTGGGGCGCACGTAACCACGAGCCGCTTCGCACTTCTCAGTCTGGCAACAGACTTCTGTGACACCAAACAGAACCCTGCCCAGTCGCCGACCGTTTATTCGGACGCCAAAAATTCGGACATGCTCGTTTATTCGGACACCTTCGCGGCACCGCCACTCGTCCCATTGAAGTAATGTAAACTCATGACCGAAAATTCGGACGCCCCACAGCCCGCCGTTCGATTTTTCGGACTCCGGCTGGCTGATAGAGCATAGACCTCGTGAGCTAGTATGGTGGCGCTACTGCTCTCGCCCTCTATCGGGCTAGCGGCGCACTGTTAGGATTGTCGCCTACGGGCCCGTCTGCATGTTTCAAGGCGGCGGCTACGGTTGCGGCGGCCGCTGTTCTCCAAGAACGGCCACCGTAGTTATTTTTTTTTCTGTCTGCGTGTGTAAATACGCTGTGCTAACTTATGTTTATTTTTGTTTTTCTTCTTTCTGAAAGACCTCTCAAACTACAGCCGTTTAAAGCTGTAGCCGAAAAACCAGCTTGCAGCGACTCTTGTTAACGTAAGCATTCAACAAAACTTCGTCCCCTTTTTGCCTCAAGCCATTCGAGAGAGACAGGCCCCCCTCAGTCCGTCTTTTTGCTGAAAACCGAACTGCGAGCCCTACCAACAAAAAAAAAAGAAAAAGCCGACAAAACACAGCTGCTTGCGCCGGAAACAAGTTCTTTTCCGTCCCTTGGTCACCACGTGGGGAACAGTAGATTACCGCCCCCCCCCCCGCACACAAACACGCTCACAACACACACACACACACGGGCGAGCGAGCGCACACACTTTACACTTACAGACAGTGAGACTGCAAGCGCCCATCAGTTCGTCACTGGTTGTCGTCTGCTAGGAAAGCGCATCGCCAGCCGCGCGTGAACGTAAGGACAAGAAGCGACAATCGTGTGTTGTTCTGCGGTTTCCGTAGGATTGAAATTGCGATAACGTGTGTTTTAAAAGGAGTTCTTGGTCGCTTGGTACGAAGTTGCACGCGAGTGGTCGATGTGTGGTCTGAAAGAACTGATGTGCGCGGTGGAATCTTCCGACTTCGGGAAATGCAGAGTGCAATCGAAAACCGTGGACTACGACGTACGAGTGGAGGTGAGCTTTTGGTTTTTCAGTGCACTACGTGTGCTGAGCCATACCGAACTGTTTTCGTTCCCAACGAAGAGGACGCGGCAAATTTGTGTCCGATTCCGCACCGGCTACCCCTGCTCGCCGCTCTGGCTGGCAAGAAATCACGCGTGAGAGCAGAAGACGCAGACAGGCACATGCCTCTCTAGGTGGCCGTTGTCAGCCTGCTATCTTCCTATTTCTTTGTGTCCTTGTAAGCTTGTGTATACATTTAAAATAAACAATAAAAGGCGAAAAAAAAAACACGAGCGAGTGGGGACACTTATGGACGGAATTCGAGGCGCTGCTTACGCAGCCCCGCACAGTTTTCATTTTCGTTCCACTTCTGAGGTAACCCGCAGAATTTTAAAGCTAGTTGCTTCCGAACCGTGTTCCTACAGCTTTTGTGCCAGCCACGCACGCAGAAGTGCGGAAAATTACCGGAGTTCTGCGACGTTCTTACGTCCTTTCGGCGAGGAGCCATGCGTTTCTACCGTAACTGCGGGCACGGGAGCAACAAACGACAGACCCAAGTTTTCCGCCGCGGCCGTCCGGTGGCGCTGCATGTTCGGTTCAAAGCTGCAGCGCACTAGGCCTATAACAAGCTGTCAGCAATGTTTACAATATTTTTACTAGGTTGCCAGCACTGAAATGTTCATGGCTATAACTGGAGATCGTGTCAGTGTCAAAAATCCACGCAGAAGTTACCGATATCGAAGGCTATGTTTGTTGGCTACACGTAACGGTTGCCTTTTGGCTTTAGCCAGTCACGTATCCATTGAACGGCTACCACGGCCAAACAGCAGGCCAAGCCAAGCTAAGCTTGGAATCGGCTCTGTGCGGCGTTTGAGGTGAATGACAGCGCGTACAAGTACGACGCGGATCCTAATTCGGACAAAGAGAGTACGACAACAGATTAAAGAAGCGCTGGAACATCAACTAGACCAACGTCGTTACCTTTTGGCGTGTGAGAGTTTGCGTTCTCGGATGTTTCTGTGGCTAGGCCTGATCTGCATCCCGAGCTTTGTGTCCTGCTCATGCGAGGCCTGATCTGCTGAAATTGCTCCGACGCTGCCCGTTCCATGTGCGCCGTCGGAACTAACGAAACGCGGCAACTACAAGACCCTGACGATGGCGAAAAAAGCGGCGATTATTCACCAGGTGGAAGCTGCTTGGGAGTTTTCGCCGAGTTGGGCGATGAGATCATCCGTCAGCTACTCGAACCAGCGCATGTGGACAGTGACTGCCTGACGACGCACCTTCCACACAACAGCCATCAAATGCGGATTTAGCGTAGGCCGTTGCAGTGCTATTGCCGACCATCAGGAGTGGCCAAACATTGGCTGAAATACAGGCCGACTTGGTCGCGCGTAAGCGTACACGTGTACAGACGCGCACTAACAAGTTTTTTCCGGCCGCTGGGCCAATAAAAGTGCTTTTTTCCGGTGAATCCTTGTTTTCGGACTCCCGATTATTCGGACTTTTCAGCGGTTCCCGCCGAGTCCGAATAAACGGTCGGCGACTGTACACCGCATCCGACCAGACCAATTGGGACAACGTCCTTCCATTTGTCACGTACACGTGACAAACCGCTACGCATGCGACCACAGGTTTTTCGCCTTTCTTTCTCTTGTACGGACGGGAATCATCATGCACGCTGGACACTATGGTTACCTACACGCCTTACTCATCTGAATACACTACAATTTCTGATGTTGCCAGGTACGCCGAAGATTGCCGACAACTGGCCCGTTCGCGGACAACCGAGGACCAAGGCCGTCAGAAGCTAAGGCACGACACCGACCGACCTCTCCCTACTTTCACGACAGGTGCCCTGGTTTGGCTTTGGATTTCACCGATCACTCCAGGACTTTCGTCAAAATTAGTGGCCCGATATCACGGGCCCTACCACATTCTCGCTCGTACGTCCCCAGTCAATTATAAGGTTGAGCCTTTGACACCGTCCCAAGACTTACGTCGTCGTGGTAAGGAAATCGTCCACGCGAGTCACCTCAAGCCCTATATTACCCCGCCGTACTGACAACGCCTTAGGTCGCCAGGATGGCTACGCTATTCACCGGGGGCAAATGTAGTGAACAATACGAGACGACGACGAAGCAGCCAAGAAAGCAAGCCACAGCGTTAGTGGTAGCCACGCGATCTGAGCTTGCGCCTGTATGGATTGGGCCTCTTGACGTTCCTCGACATTTCCTTCACGTTTGTACGTGAATAAACCACGTGACAGTAGTGTTTTTAAGGAACTTTGACGTGATATCAGTTGTTGCGCCAGCTTATAAAGAAAGACACGGTTTCGAATGGACGGAGAACCACGCAAGGGAATGGGAGCAGCTCTGCAAATGTCTTAGTGGACAACCGGTGTTGGCAATCTTCGATCCTAAAAGAGACACGAAAGTAACCTCAGATGCCTCACAGCATAGGGTAGACTCAGATCTTTTACAGCGGTATGGTGATTCGTGAAAACCGGTCGCATATGCCTCCCGTATTGACAGAGGCTCAGAAAAAGTATTCACAGATTGAAAAGGAGGCAATGGCTGTCGTAGTAGGATGTGAAAAGTTTATCACTTTGCGTACGGACGTCATGTTATCCTAGAAACCGACCACCGTCCATTGGTGGCAATCTCGAGGAAAGCTATTGGGGAAATGCCGCCTCGACTGCAGCGCTTTTTCTTCGTTTGTTGAAATACAATTTTAAATTGCAGTATATTCCAGGAATACAGCCCGTCCTCGCAGATATGCTGTCGCGGGCTTCTGTCGGCAGTCCAGAGAAAGACGGATTATACGAGGACGTCGAAATACATGGAGTAAGTGTGGTTTCATCACTAGTAAGCGAAGCGATGCAAGATAGATTGGCGATAGAAACAAGGAACTACTGCTACTTGAAGAACGTTGTGGAAAGTCTGGGGAAAACAAACCAGTGGAAGGAGAGCTAGGACCATTCGTAGCTGAACTATCTGTCGTAAATGGGGTCCTGCTTAAAGGCAACAAAGCGGTGATACCCCTAAGTATGCGACGCGAAATGCTGATCCGGAGCCATGACGGCAATGGGAATACGCAAATGTAAGGCATGATCACGTCGTCCAGTATTCTGGCCAGGTTTATATTCAGAGATTGATAGTGTCATTCCAAAATGCGCAGTCTGCCAAAAGTATGCTTACAAACAGCAGCGAGAGCCTCTCGTGATACACCCGACACCCAATCAACCATGGTGTCGCGTTGGCGTGGATATTTTCCAGTATGCCGGAAAATCGTACTTGTGGGCGTACGACGCACATTCGAGCTTTCCGGAAGTTGAATTACTCTATGATGCGTCTGCAGTGACAACTATCGAAAGACTGCGAGCAATCTTTGCTAGGTATGGCATACCTCTTGAAGTATGCACCGACAATGGCCCACAGTTCGCAAGCCGAGAGTTTTCTAGTTTGCGAAAGACTACAATTTTAAGCACACAACGTCGAGTCCAAGGTTTCCACATCGAATGGCCTGGCTGAAAAGAGTGTCCAAGTTGTTAAAAGAATTTGAAAAAAACGATGGAAGGAAAAAATTACTTTTAGATGGGTCTCCTAAGCTACAGGTCTAGCCCGCTGGAAGACGGAAGGTCCCCAGGGGAGTTACTTCAAGGTCGGCACCTGAGGACGCCCATACCGGACTTCAGCGAGGGTACACAAACAGCCGTTCTGAAACACTGGCAGGCACAACCACAGCGTCGGCCTCTTCCGCCTTTGACCACAGGGCAAGTAGTGCGAGTGCAGGGGAGCACATGGGAAACAAAGGCTAAAGTCCTGAAGCGGATCCAGCCAAGATCATACTCGGTCATCACCGAGAAAGGCAACGTTCGGCGGCATAACCGCCAACACCTCTTGCAGACAGCAGAAGCATTCGACGACACGGGAGACTCTTCAGACGAAGAGAGCTCCAGTGATGACGGCGTCAACCACCTGCAGCCCACCACTTCTAGTGCAGCCTCTGAAACTGAAAGCCCCGGACCGAGACGGAGTACCCGAAACCGAAGACCACCACAGAAACTGAGTTACAGGGGCAACTTCATGCAAGTGACGTAAACAGCATTGCGGTGATGTGACAATTTTTTCGTTCTCTGTTTCAGTATGTGTCCATTGACGAAAGGAAGATGTATCGTGTAGGTACGTGCCACGCAGTGTCATCGTGTTTGGATGCACGCGTGTGATAAAGCACAAGCTCTCTACCTACACGTGCCACGCTCTGACGTCACTACGCACCCTCTGTGGCGCCACGTTATCTGGACCGTCTCTGATGTGTGGAATGCATAAAAAACGCCAGGCCTGCGCTGAAACCGCAGCACAGTCACAGCGAAAGCTGGAAGAGCGGCGTTTCTAGAGCCCGTTGTAAGCTCTCTTGGGGCTACAATACAAGTACACAAGAAAGGTACCCACTACGCCATAAATCACAATTTTTGTGAAGTTCGGAAGCACCTTCTAAGCCATTATTTGTCATTCTGCGGAGAAGCGAGGCACCAGCTACACGTATTAAGGCATTATGTGAACTTTGTTGACGCGACGACTAATGACGATGAAGAATTATGGCTCAGCTCTTTGTAATGGGTTGGAAGCTTTAAATGGCCCACCAGTTATGTAATTTGCATTGGGTGATGCCCAGTCGCTATTTCCCTCTCCCGTCATGCTGTATAACATACGTTGACGTGGGGAAGCCGGGGGCGGGGGATGAAGGACTTTACTGACACCCCGAGTAGAGAGAGAGAGAGAGAGAATAAGAATAAAAGAAAGGCGGGGAGGTTAACCAGGGCTGAGCCCAGTAGGCTACCCTGCACTGGGGAAGGGGAAGGAAGTTAGAGAGGAGAGAGAAAAGTCACTCTTTCAGCCGACGTAACAGTTCCGCGTTTGACATCACAAACGGCGAATCAGTCCGGTATTCTTGAGAAAACGCAACAGCGCTTTCGTTGCCTTTCGGAACTGTGATGGGCAGCCCCGAGTAAATGGATCATGCACTTATGGGCTTCCTTGGCAACCAATACAAGTGCACTTGCGAGGAACCCACTACGCTATAAATCATTGTAATTTTTGAGAAGTAGGCAGCAGGCACTGTGCCATTTTCGTCATTCTACGGAGAGCGTTGGTACCTGCTAAACGCATGTAATGCATTATGCGCACTTTGTTGATGCTGTGCCTCATGATGATGAAGAATTATGGCAGAGCCCTTTGTAATGGGTTCGAAGCATTCAACAACCTACTCGTTGCGCAATTCGCATTGTGTGACGCCTGGTTACAGAATTCGCGTTGTGCGACGCTTCGTGCTTATTTTACTCTTCTACCATGCTATATTGCATTTGCTAATGTGGTTCCTCCCCCGACATGACCTGTATAGGACCTTTTCGCAAAGCAGTTTCAAGCACCGGCATGGTTCAGAGGTTGAATACTGGGCTCCTACCACGCAGAGGCCCAGGTTCGAACCTCGTTCCATCCTGGAATTTTTTCTTATTTTGTTTTTTTTTTCTTATTTCGAGCGATATTGGTTACTGACACCGGCGGCGGCGGACAACTACGGCGCCAAAAACGGCCGGTGAAATGATCTCATAACAGCTTTAGCTGTAAAAGCAGCGCTCAATAAACTCTTGCGTTCTATGTTGGGTTGATCTTGGCTCGTATGTGTCACGGACCGTCCCTGCACAAACAATCATGATTTTCAGTGCTTCTATAGCGACTGTTAGCCTGAGTCAGCGAGAAATTCGATTCCCTACTAGAGTGCCTTTAACCATATGCAGCTGTCCACTGACGGCCCGCATGGTGTACCACGCTGCACCGGAAAGTGACACTGATATGTGCAACAAACCGTTACCTTGGAGGTGGGAAGAACACTGCGATTAAGAAAAGGATCTGGTGATCTAGTATGAAGGAACAATGTAACAAAACATGATCTCACTGGTCAAACATCACCACTTATGTACGATTGTGTTGGTTCATAAAGACAACATACCGGGCGTGTTAAAGCAAGATCCTTTCTTAATACGTAGCCCCTCTTGAAGCCCGCCGCAAAGCAAGTCGCCATACCGCAACGTAGATGAAGCTGTTCTTCCTCGCTACCCTTCTTACATCACGCAGTTGTCTTCGTACAAGAGAGTACACGTGCTCAAAAACATCCCCAAAATGACGAGCGAACAAAGCGCCCCGGTCGCTGTAACCCACGTGCGCTGGCACGTAGCCATCGGCGATCACAACGAGCGCTGGTCGCGGGAGCAAAACTTGACTGTGAGCTACTGCGAGCTGAGTGTTACATATTGTCTTTAATGACTCTCACAACAATCGCACTTCAGAGAGTGCAATAGTTCGTTCTTCATTATTACCATAGGGCAGTGGGTAAAAGTTATACACTTCACTCCCGTAAAACAATACAAAAACCTTAGCTCAGTTATACGATACATCAAATGACAAATTCCAAACTGCATTCGGCAGTGATTAATTAACGGTCCGCATTAAATAGTGAAAATGTGCTGAGCATCATCCTTCCATGCCCTTCCTCCTAATTCCCGCCGCACCACTCAGTCAGTATATCCTTTCAGCTAGGACAACGAACCTGAGCTACAAACGCACTCGCCTGTCCTTTTCCTCCGCGACATTTTTGAGGCCTTCCTATGCTCACATTTTTCACCGGCAATAATTTTGTGGGCGCAGTCTCTAACAACTGATGGTTTTCTCATCACGCGCTCACGTGTAATCTTACCTCCCATCACTGAGTCGTTAATCTGTTTATAATGTGTTCTAGATGTTCGATCTCAATTCTGGTACGTGGCATAGGATAACATTGACTATTTATATGTTATAGCTAGGTTTCCATGTTTTCGGATAAATTTGAAAAAATTTGATAAACACTCGGCGGTAAAATTTTTGACAATTAAGATTTATCCGATAATCTCCGATTGTAACGGCCAATATGACCCTGTTTCGTTCTTTATCTAAAGGGCATTGTAGCGAGAGAGGAAGACGTGACGGCGACCAAGGTGGCCGTGTTGTTGTCTCGCACTTTATTTATTAAAGACGATAGTCTTTTGGGGAACTTAAACGCAGAAATTTTGGTCTGTCTTTCTGTCTTTCTGTTTGTCGGCACGTCCCTCGATTCAGCCACTCGGCCAAAGTTGAACCACTTGCCCAAGGGCCAGCCGTCTTGAACTGGTATGGCTGTTCATACTTGGTGAACGTTGTCGATAAAAAGTAAATCATGCATATCTGAGGTGCAACATCACTAGGTAAGTATAGGTGGCGTGTTCCTTTAATAGAAAATGCATACATACGTAATTTTAAGGAGCCTAGTTTCTTAAGCTGCGCTGAAAATGCATAAGAATGGAAGCTTGAGCTAGTTGGTATGCGTTCATCTTGTTGAAACAGCGCTCACTAGACGACGACGAAGTAAAGAAGGCACAGGACAGGCGCTGCCTGTCGTGTGCCTTCTTTTACTTCGTCGTCGTCTAGTGAGCGCTGTTTCAACAAAGCTGAAAATGCGACTGCGCTGAAATTTGCCTTCCTCCGTGCCCTTCGCACGAGCTCATTGTTGTGTTTCGGTTTCGGTTCTGTATTGCACTGTACGAATGCCATGGGTTGGTGTTGAAAAACTTTAGTTTTGAGTAGGCCAAGAAGGTGAAAAAAACTATTTAAAATGAAAAGCAGCGTTGGGGCGGCCTTCAGGCTGCCGGTTGTGGGCGCCGCTCTGGCGTTCCTGTTTTACCCAGGCGACGTGTAAATAAAAGAGTGTGTGGAGAGTACTCGGTTGAGTGCGGACGTTTCTCTGCTTCAGCGCTTCGTGCCAACCGCGTTTTCTGGCTGGCTGACGTCCCCGCCGGTCGCGTTGGTCACCGCCGGTCTTCGCCTGCTGCTGCGCCGGGACTACCAGCACGCAACACAGCACTCATGTTTCCCGACGTATTGCCAGATGGCGTCCATATCTCACACAGCGCCTCTTCTATCGTCTTTACACGACATTTGCAGCGAAGCACGCAGATACGCGGCCAATTTTTTTGTAACGCGATTGCCGACGCGGAGCGGCGCCGGCTGCAGCGTCCAAACCGCCAGGAGCGTGAACACGATCTCTACTGCTCGCGCCTCGAGCTGAGCATGAGCTGCGCGAGAGGCGCGGCGCGCAAGTGGTGAAAAGGATGATGATGATTGTGAGGGATGATGATGCCGCTACAGGCATGTTCTAAGCGGTCATTAATACATCGGCAGGTATGGCCAATAGAAACTATCTAACAACGCTCTAGAGTCTAGGATGGAGTTAAGGATGGTAGTTCCCGATTTTGTTGTGCACTTTCCTGCATCATGCCGTACATAACATGCATGTCATGATTTTCATGTTACCACCTGCAAATTATGCTTGTCATACCAGTTTTGGTATATATCAAAGTAGCGAAACACGTCCACCAGTATATCATGAGCGTGGCATGTAAAACATGTCATGCATGACATGTATATCGTTATTTTCATGTTACCACCTGTCATTTATGTTCGTCATAGAGTCATGTCAGCCATGCGAATTTTTGTAGCTAACGAAATAGCCGCCAGCGCATCATGAGCATGGCAAATAATCCATGCTATATATGGCATCCATTCCATAATTTTCATGTTAGTACCTGTCATTTGTTTAACAGCGATAGCTGTTATGAGATCCTCTCACCGGCCGTTTTGGCGCCGTAGTTGTCCGCCGCCGCCGCCGGTGTCCGTAACCAGTATCGCTCGAAATAAGAAAAAAAACTAAATAAGAAAAAAAAAATCCAGGATGGAA